>NW_025784923.1:0-50846 GCF_021130785.1 Homalodisca vitripennis | reverse complement strand
GCCCGAACAGGGACTGTAATATACGTTAATTTACGAACTTTACGATTTACTTTACACTTTTTTGTGAATATACTTTACAATTTACGACTAAAAATTGTTAAAGTTTTACAACAACTTTTTTTTTAAGAAAATTTGATACGTACAATAATGATGTACTTACTAAACCTCTTTCTCCGCCCTTATCAAATTTTATTCTTCATGTATGTAAACGGAAATGATGGACAAGGGACACAAACAAACGAAAAACAACCACAACCACTACGACTGCAACTCGTATTACGACACCACAGGCTTCTGTTGGTACAGTGCCAAAATGAGTCCTCCTACAGTCGTAACATCAGTCGCACCGATTACTACCACGCCTACTGCTACTAGTACCACCACCACTACTACTACTACAATGGGCCTACCGATCCCCCCTACAACTATTCCCAATCCCCAAATTATACTTCCTTCCCCTTCGGAGAATGATCCTCGTTGTGGACTTGGATTTATAAACTACAAAAGAACGACCTTCAGGAAGAGTTGAGAAAATTTAAATCTGAATCCGGATGGTAATGTTGGCTGAACTACGAAAGCGGCTTGTAACTTTTCTTTAGGTCTGGAAAAACACCTCCTGAAACCTCTTCCACTAAGTAACAGAATTATTGTCATACGGACAAAACCTCTGCGACGCAATGTAGTTTCCTCAGCATTAGGACCGATTAGTGCCTCCCATGTTGATGGGTCATATACAATATAAGGAAATTAGCATTCGAGAAATGTTAAACCTCCCTCCTACAGCTAGTTTTAGATTAGTTACAGGAACGATTAGCCCTCTTTATGCAAGAAAAATCTGTAAATGCCATAGCCCCCAACAAACACACAAGACATAACAACAACCACCTCACCCGTTGAGAATGCCGACAGCAAGATCCCTCACAGGTGATGAGCCTTGTGACCCTGAATTTTGGATTGGACAGTGACGCTAACATGGTCAGCAGGCCTACATCTGAACTTAGACCATCCCGGATATCTCTCATATATCTGCAATCAAGTTCGGGAAATGGAATTTGAGATTCGATGGGATGATGGAGACCCAGTCTCTTTCATTGAGGCATCTCAATGAAACTTGCCGAATCTTATGAAATACCTCCCGATCGGCTACTAAAAGCATTACCAGAACTTTTTTAAGGGAAACGCTCTTTTCTGGTACCGAAATAATAAGTCATTTTTGGACAAACTAGATGACGACTTTATAATCAGCTTCGAAGAGCAGTATCTTCCTCCAGATTAACCGACGTAACTTGGATGAGGAAATAACTCGAAGAACTCAGGGCGAGAGTGAGCCAATGCGAAAATTTATTGTAGCCCTTACGACTCTAAATTCGACGACGTGTTGGCTTCTCTGTAAACCAAACACTAAACCGATTATATTCAAACATGAGACCTGAATACAAATTAACGATCAGAAGGGAAAGTTTTCACTCGAATTAGTGAATTAATTCATCTTGCCGAAGGTTATGAAAGTTATTTGCGAGAGAAGAATAGTTACCGACCCCTCCTCTAAATTTCGGCTCAAGTCCATGGTACCCGAGACAAGCATACGACACAAAAACGTAGAGTTTTTAAGTCATACCCCAGTTTCAGATGATAGATAAGCCAGAACTGTATCACGATAAACCCAAATCTTTTACCGATAAACGAAGGTTCGAGCCCTCTACAACTGTCCCGACTAACACTACTCAGCCAAGGCATCTCTTTACTACAGATACAACTGCGACTACCAATTCCTACTTGTTGGAATTGGCGAAACTAAAGGGCATAAATACCACCAGTGTCCTCTCCCTAAAACCATTCGCTGTTTTAACTGTAAAAAGTAGGAATCCGAAACCGTCCAGTGCCCTTGCAGGCAGGGAAAACATTTCGGAGCCCGGAGCGTCAGAGGTGTCCCGGGACTCTGGGGCAAACAAATCACCTCAATCGAATGGCCCAAATGGCTCCAAACCAAATAAAAGAATTTAACAAAAGCAGCTGTGCAGAAGTTAAATCGAAAACGATCCCTAGACCAATTTGTGTATCCATTAAGATTCAAGAAACTACCTTTTGTGCACTGCTTGTGATACGGGATCGATGGTGGTGACTATTATATAGGGGGAAAGAGTAGCTCATAATTCATCTATTACAGTTAGGCGTTATAGGCCTATAAGAACGTAAATGTTAATATGTTAATATGGCCGATAGCTCAAATAGCCAGATAATGTCAGGCCTTCGAATTTAACTGCGAAATAGCCGATATTAGAACTAAGGTACGCGCCCTGTTTCTACCAAGCTTAACTACGCCGATGATTTTGGGTATGGACGTTATAACGCCTTTAAAACTGATCGATATCACTTCTCATGAAAGTACTGCAGAAACAGTGACTAGATGCGATAATTCAAAGACTATTCATACTGATGCCGTTATGACACTAACAGAAGGAGAAAGTAAAAAACTTAAAGAATTTCTTGATTATCAGTTAAATTTGTTCGATGGTTTTATTGGTCGCACGACATTAGTGGAACATAAAACTGATACACCCATTAAACAGAGGTATTATTATTGCAACCCGGCAATGCAGGCGATCATTGACAAAGAAGTTGACAAGATGCTGGAAGTCAGGCATCATTGAACCATCATCTAGTCCTTGGAGCTCTCCACTAGTGCTGGTTTAAGAAATCAAATGGAAAAGTAAGGTGTTGCATCGACTTAAGGCGAGTTAATGCGGTCAGTGAGAAGGATGCATATCCCCTTCCCCAAATAAGTGCGATACTCGACAAACTGAGAAATGCTTGCTATATATCCACGATCGACCTAAAGGATGGCTATTGGCAGGTACCTCTCGAAGTTAACAGTAGACCAATTACGGCTTTCACTGTTCCCGGCAGAGGGTTATTCCAATTCAAGGTCATGCCATTTGGCTTACACTCTGTTCCGGCTACCTTTCAGAGATTGCTAGACCAAGTGATAGGACCTGAGTTTTGAGCCCTACGCTTAGACGATTTGGTGCTGATATCCCGAACTTTCGAAGAACATTTAAAACTTCTCAAAGAAGTGTTTGAACGCCTTAGAAATGCAGGATTATTACCAAATATGGAAAAATGTAACTTTTGTAAAAAGGAGTTGAAATACCTTGGCCACGTAATAAAACGAGAAAGGAATCCAGACGGATCCAGAAAAGGTGAAATCAATTGTAGATTTCCCAGCACCTAAAACTGTACGGAGTTTCTTGGGACTTGCGTCTTGGTACAGACGATTTATCGAAAACTTTGCAAACATATCTAAGCCATTGACGAAACTCTTAAGAAAGGGGAATAGATGGGAATGGACGGATTCTCAAGAACGAGCATTCAATTCCCTTAAAGCAAAACTTTCTACCGCACCGGTCTTAGCCTGCCCTGACTTCAAGGAAACTTTTACGGTCCACGTGGATGCCTCCAATGAAGGTTTAGGGGCTTCGCTTACCCAAACTATTGGCAAGCGGGAGAAGGTTATTGCATATGCGAGTCTCGACTTTTACACGAGAATGAAAAGAAATTTTCCGTAACCGAGAAAGAATGCCTAGCTCTGGTATGGGCCGTTCAAAAATTTCGTCCGTACCTCGAAGGGTACAAGTTTATTGCGATAACTGACCATCAAGCTTTAAAGTGGTTGATGATTGTGATGAGTTTGGAGAAAACCATCTGGAAGACTTGCTCGCTGGATGCTGGAACTACAGCAACATGACTTCGAAGTCCACAATACCGCAGAAGGGAGTTCTAGTCCTGAACCGAGTAGCAGACGCACTCTACTCCCGGTATCCGATCGACACGTCAAGCTGTGATCCTGTAGTCGAGTTTCAACCGTTTGGTTGTATGCACACCGCCAACGAGAGTTCGAATAACTCTCGAGAGCAACTATCGCTCAAAACCAAGGAACCAAGGGCTAGAAAAAAGCTTTCAGGCGAACTTATGCCCGATTGGCACTCGAAAATGCTTCGGAAGGTATCTGCAAGTCCGAATAAATATATGCAGATTACACCATTCGAGGAAATAAACTATACCGAAAAATCGATAAATCAAGTACCGACCCAAAAACAAATTGGAAACTTTTGCGTAACCAGATTCTCTAAAAATCCGATGTACTGAGAGAAAATCATGACAGCACAAACGGCTGGCCATTTAGGTGTAAACAAAACGATCCATAAAATCAGCGCCAGATACTTTTGGCCTGGATGGAGAAACGATATTCGAAAATACGTAAAAAATTGCGACACTTGCCAGAGATACAAGGTGGAACAATGTAAACCGGTGGGTAAAATGCATTTCAGACGCCCCCAAGGACCTTGGTTCATAGTAACCAGCGATCTGATGGGACCTTTACCTCGATCTCGTAAGGGAAACAGATTTATCCTGGTGTTCCAAGATACCTTTACCAAATGGGTAGAAATTGTGGCATTACCATCAGCAACTGCTAAGAAGGTGGCAGAAAACTTCGAAGACCTTATATTTATGCGATATGGTGCTCCAGAAGTAGTACTGACAGATAACGGAACGCAATACCTCTCGAAAATCTTCCAAAAACTTACAAGTGATTGGGGAATAATTCACAAAACAACCGCACCTTATAGTCCGCAGAGTAATCCAACAGAGCGAACGAACCGCGTATTAAAAACTATGATTTCTCAGTACGTGCGAAATGATCATCGTAGTTGGGATCAACATTTAAATGAATTTAGATTTGCGTTAAATACATGTTGTAGCGAATCAACAAAATTTACTCCGGCCATGCTCAATATTTGGCAGAGAACTTAAAACTCCAAACTGTATCTACGGTCAGGTATTAGAGAATGCCACTCAAGGTGCTGTTAAACCTAGCGAAATCGATATACATGAATCTCGAATGAACTTCATGCTAAAATTAAGGGAAAAATGTAAGGTGAATATGGAAAGAGCACACACTCGCCAAGCTCATTACTATAATCTCAGAAGATGAGATAACAGTTTTGTAATAGGCCAACAAGTTTTGAGGCGCAGCCATACACTTTCCTCAGCGGCTGAGAATATAGCAGGAAAATTGGCACCAAGGTTTGAAGGACCATACATCCTATATAGAAAAATAGGATGGAATATATTCGAACTTCGAGATCTCCAAGGAAAAGACGTAGGCCGAGCCCATACGAAGGATCTGAAGGCGTACTCTTCCTTGGAGGCACACTAGATCCTTGTGTTGCCCCGTAGTGTGCCCACAGTTTCCCTCCCCACTAACCTATTTTCCTGCATGACTGCTTGGCTGCACGATGCTTTTGTTTTAACAGATTTGAAGATGAGACCCACTATTCTGGTGGCAGAAGTTCTGATGGAGTGTCTGAAGCCCGGTGGAAGGCTCAATGACACTGTCATCGAGGGGTATCTCCGCCTCATTGAGAGACGAAACCAAGAGGGCGTGCATGGGGTTTTCCTTGACCGTCCTAGCCCTAGATACTTTTTATATGAAGGACCTCGAGGATGGCCTTTTGATTAGGGCAGCCAGGAGGTTTAAGAAAGTCAACCCGTTCGACACCGAACTAATATTAATTCCCGCTACACATTCCGACCGGTATCGGACATTGGGTCCTTATAGCTGTCCACCCCCACGCCAAACGTATCGACTTTTGATTCGTTGGGTGGCACTCACATACCCGCGATGGAAAGAGTACTCCACGACCTAGGGAGATACGCCCAATCCCACGATTTAGGGTGGTCCCCACAAGCATGGCTCCTTCACGACACGTCTCGCACTTGCCCTAGGCAGCAAAACAACGTGGACTGCGGGTGTTTTCTCACACGTGGTTTACGGAGCGACTCTCCCGAGGGCAAACAATTGAAACAAGACAACTCAACACACTGGTGTGGCGAGTCCACATGGAGGAAGCGTTTGAGAACGAGCCGGTTGGGTGCATTCGACGGACACCTCGCCGAATGTCAGGAACTCCTCGATCCTAATTTCCTCAACGCCGAAGCTTGGAAATCTCCTGGAGTGCGGCGTGGAAGACGACACGCGTCGTCCCAGTACGGAAGTGCCCTCCAGGTTGGAGCTGGAGTATGACGCCTTTTATGGCAGAACTCAACGAGGCTTGCGACGAGTACACCCGAGGACCCAGCTCGACTGGCTATCTGGCAAGTTGCGAATATTTTTCGCTTGCCCCCGAAAATAACATCGCAGAATTTTTCTCTAACTTGTGTCTTTCAGCAATCTTTTTGACAATTAGAGCAGGATCAATATTAATAATGAGTTACAATTACTGTAACCTAGTTCGCAAAGGTCTAGAACGGTAGCTAGCTTATGTTTATTTGTAATAATTTAAATTACAGTGCCAAACTGTTTCTCCACCAAATATATGGTCTATAAGTTTTTAGTTACAGAAATTTACAACAAAGCTCTCTTCTATAATACAAGCGATAAGGAATAGTGAATCAAGTGATGCAGTAATAGAAATGCTTTCTTATTTTCCAAAGTTTATTACATAAACTTTTGGCAGATTTTCTTGATTGTGGCAACAAGGTAAACTCTACATCGTAGTTGGAATTATAATTAACTTAAACCAGAACTGCTCATACACAGGCAAATCTTCCGACGAGACGTGCGAAGCCGTCGGAAACTGCTAGTAGTTTTGATAAAAAGATATAAAGCCGTTTATGATAACCATTTCTCTATATTGTTTTGGGCTGATTTTAATCCTCTCTGTACCGAAAGCGTGCAGGGAGAATCTGTGTCTAAAGATATTCGAAGGAGGAAAACATCATACTTTACTTTTATAATTGTCTTTACTTAGGTGATAAAAATATAAAGCTGTTTACGAGAAGCATTTATCAAACTTTTATTCTGAATAAATCTTTCTATCGGGTTGTAGCAGTCTAAATATCTGTAAGTAATTGAAAATAGAATATGCTAACTGAATGAATTGGCGGTCTTACGAATTTTGGTTAAAGTATTAAAAATTTACAATTTCAGATAGACTAATAAAGAGTTTTACAAGAAAATATAGTCTATAATTTTGTACTCATTCAGTTAGTTACTAAAACGTACTCTAGAGCTCTCTTGTGTTGTAGAAAAGATAAACTTGTTTCAGGCAATCTACTGAAACGTATTAATACATCAGTACTTGCATGTTTTACCATTAAGTGTTTTTTTTAGATTTAAAATCTTATTTTGTATATTCACTTCGCGCTTTTCTTGTGTCACGGTGATTAACAAATGACTTTGTACTCTTTTGGAGTACAAATACATGAAAGGTGTCTGTTTTTGGCTGTTTTAATTGTCTCTTCAATCAAAAGCGCACAGAACGAATAGGTTTATAATGTAAGTCTCAAGTATTTGACACATCAGTTAAACTTGGATTTGTTCATTCATATTTCATAAAAACTATAACAATTAAGGGAACAATTTTCTAAATGATGTTTTACAAAACATGATTTTACAATTTTGCAGTAAGATGGCAATGGGTTAAAATTAATTTATGCTATATATATAACTAATACTAAACTAAATAATAACTAAACTATATCTAATACTGAATTCATTTTTCAAACTGTTGCAAACAGTTTAAAAGATAATTATGGTCTATAGATTTCAAATTATTTAATTATATTTTGAATAAAACACCAGATATCTCTTCCCTAGTACAGAGATACCAAATAATGCATTTAATTGGTACATTAATAGGCTCGTCTTATCTAATTCTAGTGTTACCTTTAATATTTAATTTTTCACTTTTGCTTTCTGTGACTCAATAGCCTGTCTGTAATAATGACTTTCTTTAAAGTAAATACGCTTCATTAAAATGCGATTGAGAGTATTTTTTGGTTGGTATTAAGGAACAATATGTTTTTTTTTAAGTTATTGTAATTGAATAGTAACTAAAACTTTTTCAAACTAAGTATTTAAAAATTAACTAATGGCAATTTTATACAAAATGTTTCAAAACTTGTAGAAATCTTGAACCAACATTTTAAATCTGAACTGAACTGATTGAGTGTGGATAACTCCGACGTATTGTTTCCTACTTTTTAATTATGTGGACACAAAACTCTAATTGTAAATAAATTGGCCAAAGTAATTCCAAACGGGAAGACGCTTGCAAGGGGGAACAGGAGTGGAGGGGGAACCTTTCGATACTCAGTAATCACGCGTGTGCCAAAGAAGAAGGTTGTTTGCCGCTGTGTTCTGTGAATAAATACTCCAACTGAAAGTAAAGTTTTACTAGATACGTAAGAATATTAACTTTAAACATTAATTTTAACTGCTACCTGTTTGTCGTAGATTCTACTTTAGTGTAATGGCGTCGTTTGGGTCAAGTTAATACGGTTTCTTTTGGGTCAAGTTAAGGCGGTGTATAAACTTAACCCACAAGTAATTTTTTTATGTGGTATTTTTGTTTTTAGAAATGCGTGGGAATTACAAGAAGAAAAACTGAAAGGGGCGAAACACCTATACATATATTTGAGAGGGTATATACAGAAATTAAGAATGGCCAGATGTCTATCAGTGAAGTGGCAAAAACATTTGTTATAGACAAGATGACGCTTTACAAGTATAAAGTTAAAAAGGAAAAGCATCTTGAAACACCAGAAGCAGTTTAGGGACGTAAAAATGGGATATGCCCAACATCGACAAATATTAAATGATGATTTAGAAAATGAGCTAAGGAACTATATTTTAACAAGTGCTAAAACTTACTATGGATTAACTCCTAAAAATCTTCGGGAACCGCCCTATGAATTGGCACAAGCGAATCAAATAAAAGTGAGATACCTGGATAAATGTCAAAATGGCAACTTCAGAATGGTTTTATAAGTTTTTAAGAAGACATCCCAATCTTTCTTTGAGAGAGCCAGAAGCGACCAGCCTTAGTCGGGCAGCTAGTATTAATCGGCACAACGTTTGACGTTTTTTTTGAAAAATTGAGACACGTTTATGAAAAACATAAGTTTTCAAAGCAAAGATGAGTGGAATGAGGACGAAACCGGGGTGCAGACTGTTCAGCGGCCAATCAAAATTATAGCTGAGAAAGGAGTCCGGCAAGTTGCAAAAGCCACTTCTGCTAAGCAAGGGCAAACAGTTACAATTTCAACAGCTGTCAGTGCTATTGGCAACGTTATTCTCCCACTCTTAATTTCCCTAGAGTGTTCTTTAAAGACCATTTCATAAAAGGAGTATATTGGTGTTGGAGTATATACACCAGGGTGTACTGGTACTGCACATCCATCTGGTTGGATGACTGGGTCATCGTTTCTAACTTTTATTAGACACTTTCACAGCCACGTTAAGTCCTCACCCGAATATCCCTGCCTTTTGTTGCTTGATAATCACGATTCAAATTTGTCAATTCAGGTGTTAAATTTCTGTAAAGACAATAGAGTTGTTTTGCTGTCTTTTATCCCTCCCCCCCACACCTCTCACCACCACCTTCTCCAGCCCCTATGGATGTGTCTGTGTATGGACTTTTCAAGAAATACTACTCTACAGCTGTAGACAACTGGCTAATTAGCAACCCTGGAAAAACAGTAACAATTTATGACATTCCTAATTTTTGTAAATAGTGCCTTTGCAAATGCCATGACACCAAATAATATTGTGGCAGGATTCCAAGCTTCAGGGATCATGCCGTATAACTCGGATATTTTTAAGGACGAAGATTTTTTGACAAGCTTTGTAACTGATCGTCAGCTTTCTACAACACAAGAAGACCAACAACCTTCTACACCCGTAGACGACCAACAACCTTCTACATCCAAAGAAGTTCATCAGTCTTCTACATCCTCAGAAGTCAATCCGCCTCCTACATCAGGAAGTGTACAACATCCTTCTACATCGGTATTAGCTGACATCACTGAAAATAAGTCATCAGTTGGCATTGCTGGCCTTGGAGCTATCTCTCCCATTGTTACACCAGAACAAATTCGCCCTCTACCAAAAGTAGTAGAACGCAAAACAAGCGGTAAAGGCAAGCAACCCTTAGGGTCCTGCATTCTTACAGATACCCCTATAAAAATAAGATAGAGCAAGATACAAAGGAGAGAGAGAGAGGAAGAAGTCCATTAAAAACAGAAAAAGGCAAATTAAAACTAATGACGTTATTTGGTGATGAACAGAACAAACAGGTCGAGAAACCAAGGAAACAAAATAAAAAAAGTGTGAAGCCTAAAAAAACATGAATCAGTCTCTTATGAAGAAGACTCTTTTTATTTAGTATGCCTTAAAACGTATTCTTCATCCAAACCGGGTCAAGATAGGATCCAATGTGTTTTCTGCAAGAAGTGGGCACACATAGCTTGTGCAGAGAACAGCCCTTTTTACACTTGTGTTAACTGCCAATCAGACCCATGTTTTCTCTTCAGAACCGGAATGACTTGCCGAACTAAGGGCATGTGACACTAAATGGTGTTTAAAAAATGTAAATTTTGGTGAAACTGAGAAATTTATTAGAACAATTTAAAAAATCCATTATATTCGTTTTTAAAATTTTCTTTAGAATATTAAATTTTGGTATTGATATGTTTGTTTAAAACAATAAAAACCTTTCAAAATAGGCCTACATGTTTTGGTTACTATTATCCTGAATTCTGGCACCGTCTCAACTTGACCTATAGCGGTATCAACTTGACCCAGACTGGGTTAAATTGATACATCTGGCAAAGTTTACCAAATATTTTTTAGACGCCACAAAATGTATTTTTATATACGGTAACTTTGAAATGTTCCTATTGATAAGCCAAACACTTATAGTAGGTACCTTATTACGTTGCATTTGTTTCAATACACTTATAGAGGAAAAATACAAAAACCAGAAAGTAAAAAGTTTATCAACTATACAAGGTCTCCCCTATACTTTACTTTTAAGTTATAATCTTAATTAATTTATTATACAACCTTAGAATAAATAATTTTCTGTGTCAAATGTTTATCTGTTAAAAATTCATATATAATTATGAATAAGTTTTATAGAACTTTAAAGTTAAGTGCATTGCTGACTATTTACATTAAACACAAAAAAGGAAACTTTGTATAATCGATGTGGGATTCGTAGAAGCTTTAAATGTAATTTCATGAAGTGACACTGGAAACAGTTTCTAACAATATTAAAAATATAAGAATTTTTATTATAACATTTAAAATATATATTCTAGCACAATTTAAATATGTATTATTTACTTATTTGTAATAATATCATGTATGGCTGTATAATAATATTTTAAAAAATTCGGTAATAGATAAAGATTAAAAGACAATTAGGAAACAGGTGAGAAACAAACCCAACAGTAAAATATATAACAATTGTATATATCCATAGAAACAATAAGATACAGAGATTGGTTATTATTATAAAATTTTTATTTATAAATTTATTATTATAAATTTTTTTATTTATAAATTTATAATAATACTGAACAGTATATGTTTAAATGGTTCAACTTCAAGCACGTCAGGATCAGTTATGGCCAGAATCAGGACCAGGACCAGGACTTACAGATGAGTTACTTTATTATTATTTCTGAATTCACAGTTTCTGCTCTAATTTCACAAACATTTTATACTTCCTAGTTTTAGTGACTATTACATGCAGCCTAATATTTTAAACGTTCAACGTAATGATGAAAAGATTGCTAAGTAAAACAACATTCGTGTATTTGTTGATTATTTCGAGGAGCTACTTTCTTAGTTTGTTAGGTTGGTCATAGTTTTGTTTATAAACTTATAAACTTTTATTTTGGGCTGTATATAATCCGCTATGTACCCAAATAATACAAGGAGGGCCGGTTTGTAATTTAATAAGTCTACATCATTGCATGGTGGAGTTATACCTGTTTTTACATAGTTGATACAAAATTAATACTTTTATGAGAGAAGTATTTTGGTATTTTTGCTAAACAGCGATATTTCTGATATATTTTTAAAGGCTATATATGACAGTTAAATTAAAATAATATATGGTATCAGAATAAAATCAAGAATGCCTGACTAAATCATGGTAAATTGTTTAAATTAAATATTTAAAAAAGACAGTACAGGGCAGTTTTGCAAAGAAACATAGTTATAATAATATAATTTGCACCTTAATGAATTAGTTACTAAAATGTACAACAGAGCTCTCTACTTTCCTCCAGTAAATGGATTTCATAGAGCATTCTACATACCAAGCCTTACCTGATTTCATTATGACTTTCATATATTCAATCTTTCAGCTGTGATAACTTTAAATTTCCATTCCTGACTAAATAGAATGTGCTACTATGAAAAGAATTACAATTGCTGTACTTTCATATTTATTGGGCACATGCTAATGGAAGATGAAGAGAATGTGCTTAGTAGATATCTTCTACTATTCTGATAGGAATGTGGCTAATGCCTCAGGTGTGTGACGTCACACACGTCAGAGTTTGTATTCCGACGGGAAAACGTTGTGTTTGAACACCAACAATAAACTCCGCCTATCTTAAGTAATATTCATTCATTAACTGTTTCGATAGCAAAGGACCTTTTTAGAAGATTATCCAAAATCGTATAACTTGTAAGAGCATTCCCTTTTTTTGTAATTTCATTCCACTGTTTCCCAAGTCCAACCGATTTTTACATAGCTAAGCTGTTATTTGTTGTTGTATAAATAAATGTATAATACAGGTGTTCTTTCAATGGTAATGATTCTCCATATATAATATTAAACATATTAATACTAATAATAATAATATTACTACATATACTATTACTATATATACTAATATTAAATTCTTCACTTAATAATAGGAAAATGTTTTAGTGAAACTAATTATATTATATTATAAGTATAAATTTTTATAATTCCGAAACCGATAAACCTTTGACTTATTTTGAAAACAAACACTACAGTAATTACTAAATTATATTTTTGTGAAACATTTGCATTCAAGAAGCTCATCATCAAACCCACATAACATGATTCATACATTTTAGTCATATAAGAAGAAGCTGATAGAATGTAGATAAGTCTATCGTAATTTAAAAACAAAGTAAAGAAACACACCGCGTTTATAAATTAATGCTGTTAAGAGATATTTTAAATTGCTTTTAAAACATACTTTTCATTGGAGGTATAGTCACCTAATGTTTGTACCTATAATCACCAATACAGCATATTTAAGTTTATAAATGTGCCTCTGTTTTGTGGCTAGCCAAGAAGACTAGTAAAGAGAGTAACGTCTTATTAATTTTAACCATTAATACAAATTCAGTTGGAGGAAACAATAGTACAACTAATTTTAACTGTTTAAATTACGCAAACGTATACACGTTACATGTTAAGTTAGACACAAACTATTACGCAATAAATTAATAAATAATTAAAAATACAGGCGGCCCCCGTGAAAGTTATAAATAATTGTTGGATGTAGTACATTGCACTAGAAAATTGGTAAATATTAATAAAATAACATAAAAACCTTCATGTATGAGTTATAAAACACTTATAAAAGAGATATATGTAAATATAAGTTTGATATTACCGGTATTTGCAACTACAATGTAAATCGATGAATCATAAAAATTACTCCGAAACTTTTTAAAGTGATTCTGAAATCAGCGTTTCTTTTCCGTGGGTAGAGTGTGACACATATTTGGTACTTTTGCAACGTGAACAGTTTGACAAACGTTTTGAGTGACGGTACTATTACTATTTCTAAGAATTATGAAAAGGAGAGCCTGCCATTCTTACAGACCGCAAAATTATAGGCCTATTTATGATGTCGGCAAGGGTTAGTAGACATTCGGTTCTGGAATTTTTCCAACCTTCAGAGGCCGGTACATCGTGGTCATGATACCGGGCGACCTTCTTGGAAGTATAGTGTCCGCTATCCCAAGAGTTCCAGAGGATTACAAGGCGACCTTTACACCCGAATGCGCACGCACCGTGATTTGGGCAGCCCATATTACCTACCAACCCTGACAGTGTTGACTCACATAGTTGGCCTTACTTTGCAACATATGTTATATTTGTTATGTTATGTTGGTTAATATTTCTTAAAGTTATGACATCTGCATTTTATTTCTTGCAAACCGAATCCAAACACAAATAACTAAATATTTCTTCGTATCTTACGAATAAAGCTGTCAAAGATTACTGTGTTTATAAATACATCAGGAATGTAGTATAAATTTCGTGTTTGGTCTCTATTATGACCAAGATAATCATAAAACAATTCACTGTATTTGTTGCCTACGTTTAGTTTGCTTATCCACGAATTAGTCGTTGCTATGTTTTAAAGCACTAAACCGGATATTTAAAGAGAACTATGAGAGGATCAATTAAGAACCTTTCTTAAAAATGTCTAAAAAGTAAATTCTAGATATTCATATGTTCTGAAATCATTTGGTGCATTATATTATGTATTTAAACCTTACGTTAATGGCAGTTGAGAATGTTTAAAGATTGTTAAGCTATATTTTCGTCATACATTTAAATATAAAATACATACATTTTTTAGGATTTCAGTATTGTTCATATTATACATAGAACATAAGAGTTAAAATAGTAGTTTTGTCTAAAATATAAATTTAAAAATATACATAAAGTGAGAGTATGGGTACAATAACAGTGGATCAAATATGTTTTGCTAATTAATGTGTATTTAAAAATAAACAATTAGTACATAAAACATTTATACATAGACATATAGTTTAATATATAGATAAACAATATGTTTTTGTTTATTAGTACCTAGAGTCAATTTAATTCTTTTTAAGATTCAAATGGCTTATAAATGGTCCTCTTACTAACAGAAAATAATAAGTGAAGCTATTTCAAGAATTTTAACCATTTACTGTAAACAATAAAAAAAAACCATACAATAGAAAAAAATATTTAAAGACATTTGAGATTCATTCTAATGAAAATTCTTCATAAAATTCTCTATCAAATCTAATGTAAATAACTGGAAAATAGATACCTGTTACTTACAACTACAGAATATTTTAAAGTTTCATTAAAGATGGCATTAATAATGTATGTTTAAATTCCGAAATTAAACTAAAATATATATAAGGAAATCAAAGGAATAATCAAACGGTAAGTAAAATCTAGAATGCATATAATTGTTCGTGACTACAGTGATTTAAAGTAATATTGGCCAAACTAAAAGAAACGTAACAGTTGAGAAAAGGAACACAGACTTTATGTTACAAATATCATCAAGAAGAAAAATTGTCTAACACAACATGAACAGTTTAAACTACACATTGTTTATAAGACATAAAAGTATTTAAATATACATAATAAAACATTCTCCGATTATTATAAAACAAACGTACCTATACTTTATACATATACTGACAAAATCCAAATTTAGAAGGTGAGTAAAATAGAAAAAAAATCTAAATAAATTTAAACTTAAACCTATAATTATGCTATTTACATAAAAACAGTCTGTGGTTTCCACTACAAGATGTTCGATTGAAATACATTTGTAAAATTATAATTCATTCATAAAATTTAATACTCTCCTCGTGAGCACTCAACTTTATGAAAATAAAACATTAGTTTGAATGTGTTACTACTGGTCAGTAACTGAACAAATCTTCACTTTACAGAATAATTGACTACGTCGTTGCAAGTTATAAAGCAATAAAACATATATGTTATTGCATTACAAGCTGGGTGTACCAAAAACCACAAATCGTGTAAGAGGCTTCGGATAGCTTAAAATAAATACTTCACGTTTATAACTAATTTATTCTGATGGTTAGGCTACATGTTAAAATGTCACATAACGCTACTCAGTTTTATTACAAATTTATTTAATCTATGATTGACACGTTGCCACCAAGGTTAAAAATAAATCCAAAGTAAAAACTTTCAATAATGTGCAACCAAATCTCATTAAGTGACAAATCATCAAAGAACTCAACGTTACCTTCGCACAAACGAACGTTCCAGCAAAATGTCAAGCCTATAGATATTGCTTATAGAAAATCTTTCTCTAGATATCTTTCCAGGGAAACATATTGGAATGACAATAATAGAGCTTTTCGAGCGTTTTACAATTAATGATTTAAAAATAAAAATGTTATAAATACTAATAAAATATTCCCTACTTGTAAAAATTTATCAAATATTCTATTTCTACTTAGAGTCCAAAACTTACAATTTTAGATCATATGGACACACACTTCTTTATTTGTATGAGATATAAAATATACTCCTTTCCATTACTGTCTAAGATTCAGTTATTTTACAACCTTAAGCAGTAGATTTGTATGTATATGACATATTTAATGTGAAGAGAGGATAATAACTGTATATATTGGTGTTTTCAACATAACACCGAATGATTTCACTGCCAATTATTCCTACATTTTAAACTCAGTTTTTACAATTTTTTAGGTCAAGTATAATTATTTACTTATAATGTTTATCGAAATTATTAAATTGTTTTCATTGCACATTTAGAAATAAATCCAAATACCATAAATTGGATTGACTAAGTCCCTGTCAATAAAATATCTTTCAAAATATTTTTTGTGATATTTCCTAGTTATTGAACGTGCCAAGATAGCCAGTATCAGGATTGGATCTTCCAGGAAGACTGGACTACACAAGGGCGTCATTGTGTTTCCTGATATTATAACCTTTTGTACTACTTTATAAACGAAACTCTATATTTGGTCAGGAGTTAGCGCTTGTCACAGTTTTTAAGACAAAGACGAGCCTGAAGATATGCGTAGTCTGAGGATTATCCCAATTAGGACCTCTGAGGATAGTCCATGACCGCTGTTGATATCCTTTATATCTATTCTTTCCTGGATGAGTCAGTTTGCTCTATATTGTAGAATACCTGATACTCAGCTTTCATAATCTTACTATCAATATTTTGCAGAAAACCTTATGATGTGATATAGGAGAAGAGAATATAGCTGGATGAGTATTAGAACTATACTAGAAATTACTGCTAATGACATCATGTGTGTATGATGGACCAGTATTCAACTTTAGCAAAGATATTTTTAATATTTGTGTAACTTCAAACTATAATTCCTTAAATAATATTCCTGTACTTGCTCTTCAGTAAGAAGTTTTTTGAGTGTCTGTACAATTTTCCTTCTCCCGAAGCGTACTGGTGACTGATTTAGAGAACTTCCAGTAAATAAGATAAAATAAGATAAAAATAGTAAAATGAAATAAATAAAATAAAATTTGTTAATCGTAGAATAGGATTATTACTGCACTGCTCCTGGTTGCAATAAAAACTACTAATACTAAAATAAACCATAAAATGCTCTTTTATTCTTCTAATTGCCAATATCATTTTCAAACTATTATTAATATTGTGGATATATTAGTTAGATATCAAAGAAATCAATGTCCTAGCGTTAGTCCTGAAAAATTGTTTTTAATTATCGATCAAGAATCCCAGAATCTAAAACAGTTATAAAATTAATATACAGGGTGATTGGTATAAGTATACCAGCAGATTTACTTCAAAATAACAAGAGACATAAAACGTTAAATAGACACTCACCTGGATATTTATTTATTATAATACGTTGCGTGGATTTAAAATTGTTGTTATGTCACCCATTATCCTAAAATTTCAGCTAATTACAAAGTTGTAATAGAAAACAATTCTGAATATGTTCATTTCAGGTATATAATAAAATTTGAAAACAGTTTCTGGTACTGTTAGTGATTTGAGTGTGAATTCTTGTTCCAATAAATCGATTAATCAAGAAGTGTGCCGGTCATTTTATTTAAATATTTAGGGATATACTATACCATTAATTCGTAATTAAATATCTTTCATATAAAACGATTGCATAAATTAGAGTTTCTTACATTTTATATCTCATACGCGAAGTTTTTGTTACATTTCTGTAAACCTTTTATACTTGTTATGTATAATAGATAGTAAACCTAGTCAATGTATCCATTTTACATAACAAACCGTGATACCTAGTCTCAAGCCGTGATATATATTTGGGTATTATATTTTTTATTTAAACATGCGGGATTCACTAACAAATAGAGAAATACTGGACTTGCACACATTGGCTGCGATCACAAATGAGAGATGAATTCAAGAAGCCGCGCTGCACAGTGGTACAGCTATTTAAGTGATCGAATATAACGGTTGTTAGAAGCACTTACGTTAAAGAAATATTTTTTTTTTTTAAACACATATCAATAAAAAAGTACTATGTACTAAAATTTAAATTTAACAAATCTTTATACTATAATTTAACATACCATACACGGAATATCGTATTAGTAAAACAGAAGCAAATTGAATAATAAGGAGTACTAAACGAGTATGTTTTTGATGTGTGCCTTAGATCATAAGTTATATTTGCCTTATAATTAACTAGATTAGTGTAAGGAATTCAATTTAGAAAATTCGTGTGAAGTCGCGGTTAATAACTTACTATTAAAAGTAAATAAACATCGTCATATTAAGACACGTAATTGAAATTTTAACGCAACTCTAGGTTTTCTACTAAAAGGGTCCGCTAGAGAGTACAAAAGTTATTGTAATAAATAACTTAACTGTTTATTATTATTATATTGTTATAATAAAGAATAAGTGTTTTGAAATAACTTTTAATTTACTAAGGGTTTTTAATATATCCCACTGTGCACATACGAAAATATTATAATGATTTTAATAATGCATGTTACTCTGCATTGTTGGTGATTTTTTCCTCAATAAAAAATACAATCCTAGTAAAGCGTGTGGATGTTCCGCCCAAAGACCATTTTTTCTAACTATCCGATAAGTAGAATAAATATTCAAAAACAATTTACAGATACTCATTAAAAGTTTTGTAAGACATTTTGGATTTTTAAATCTTTAAAGAATCTACTTTTTGATTATGAACAAATGGGTTTATTGTCGTTTACAAATTGTTCGAACCCTACTACTATTACTACGACGTTGCGTGTGCATTTGGGTACAAGTCTCCTTGTAATCCTCTGGGGCTTTTGAGATAGCGGACAAACTATACTTCCAAGAAGGTCGGCCAGTATCTGGTATGACCTCCATGATCCGACTTCTGGAACCTGGAAAATCCCTTAACCGAAAGTCCAATAGTCTTTGCCGATATCATAAATACATCTGCGATCTTTAGATGTGGCAGCCTTTCATTATTACAATTTTCAGAAATTTTATTAGTAGTACTGGCACTTAAAACGTTTTTTCAAACAATTCACATTGTATCGTTAACCTAATGTAAATGTTCTAAGGAACCCTTCCTTGTCCAACTTCAGAGAGCCTCTATTTTCAAAAGTCGTAGAAATAATCAACCGCGTCATAATTACTAGGCTAAAAGTACAGTAGTATTAAAAAATTTGTAGTTTAAGATGGAAAAAGGTAATTGTTATAATATTTTACAATAAAATCAATCATATCAACAATCCTTAAAGGCAACCGGGCAACGTTACTAGTGTTATTAATGACTACAATTATAATCAGCATAGCCTAATATATTAAGGGTGCCATATATCTGATAATTACTGAATTATCCAACGGAAATGTGTAAGTACGCAGACTTTCGTAGAAAGGCAGAAACATGATAAGTGAAAAATTAACTAATGGTATCTTCCAACATATTTTTCTTTTTATAAAAGAACACCATTTGTGAACACGCAATATTTTCGTATGGTTAAAAAGAGCATGTATTATTCCTTATTCTAACATTGAAAAGCATTATACCATTACAATGTATAATGTATGTGATGTTAATAGCCTAAAAAATTTATTTTATTTATTTAGATTAGATTTATTTTCATTTCATTAAAAACAATTTAGTTCAAGATGTCCAACCAAACTGGCCATGGGAATATTGTTTTTAAAGAAAGGTACTGCAGCAAAAACTTTTATTTTTATTTTATAGTATATTGTACCCAGTTCCAATAAAAAAAACTCTTACAGACATGCAATGTTACATGAATATAAATAAAAATATTTTATGTATATAATTAGAACATTTAGTTGCTTTAGTTGATTTAGCTATCAGCTTTAAGAAATGAATTATCTCCATTTTGTCATATAATGGATGAAAATATTAGGTAACGTTTGAAGTTTGTAAAAATTCCGCCTTTTCTAAATCACAGTCCAAACTAATTAATAAGTTTCTGTTATTAATGTTCAGTTTATTATGTATACGACATGTCACCAATATTAAAACTGAAATGGTTAGCTCTCAAATTAAAAATTGTTTAGTAAAAAATATAAAACCGTTGCCGTTTTGGTAATGTTTTAATTTTGAATATTTCAATGTGAAATTTCAATCTTTTTAGGATGGTCACAATACCGTTAAAAAGTTGGCAGAGAGTTCCGGGACACGTTGTATATACATAGTTTAGGTTCATATATGGGATAATATTTTCCAAATCCGATGTCTTCACAATATTATAAACCTGGTATTATTAGCGGACCTTCATCATGTGTAAATTTTAGTTTAATATAAAATAAAGTATCGCTTATAGTGCTTAGGAATAATACTTTACTATTCTATATTAATGTTTAAAAACACCTGAAAATATTATATTATAACGCAAAGTGTATAAGATTCCTAATAAATATATTTAAGTTTTTTACTTCAATAAGAGTTTTTTACGTCCATAAAGTTTTAATAAAATAAAATTATATAAAAATATTTTCCTGCGCTATAAAGACCACGCTTTACTTGTTGTCTGATTCTCAATATTCCTTAGAGAAAAGACCACTGTGTCTGTTCATATTTTAATTACCTTATAAAGGATTATTTCAAATTGATATTTCTTTTTAACATTTAACTTTTTAACAATGCTTTCTTCTTAGTGATAGCATTTATGATGTAGGTCTATATTAGGTGGGACCGTATAGTATATTTCAAAGGGATTTAGAAATATATATATATATATATATATATCAAATAAATTTCAATGTGTATTGTGTGATCAGAGGTTAAGTTACATTTTAATCAGAACTAAAGAGCCCATTTATTTCATGCGAATCTTGAGAATTAGTTAGTCCCCTCACCGCAATGTGGAACTAGCGCCACTGTACCTCTCTCCTTACGGTACTCCAGGTAGCTGGAGCACCAACCAGGGGCAGCCTAGGCCGCAGTCATCTTTCAGCAGTTGTGCGGTAGTTGATGCGTTATTGTTCCTCGTTAAATAATTCTATTTAATTGTTTATATTGTGTTGTTACTGTAAGGAGTGAGACTATTTATTCTTTTGTGTTTTCATTGTTCAAATTTTTAACAGTGAAGCAAAATGAGTTGCACTTCCACCTGCATATCGTCAGCACTTCTAGATAAATTATTGGTAAGTCCTAATTTTAAGATTCGGTATTATTTATAATTATTTTAAATAATATATAAGTAAATATACGTAATTAATACATGCGGTATTTTTGAATATTTTTTAAAGTAATTTTAATAATAATTTAACTTACGATGCAGTATTTGTAAGATGGAGTTTCAAAATTTTATTTTATGAAAAAATTTAAATTTGATTTGTTTTTTAAAGATGTATTGCTGTTTTTTAAACATACATACATACAATTAGGGTATACAAAAATTACTCTAACATTTCAGTAGCGGTTAAAACAATTATATTTGTTTTATATTCACAATTGTTCTTATTATAGAATTATACATACAGTCTTATTTTTAATTCATGTCTAATTAGTTTGGTCTCCTTTTAAAATAACATAGTTAATTAAGATAAAGTTTTTGCAAATGTTTTTATCATACAACTAACTACCTTTTTAAAAATAGCACTTATTTATATTTGGATAACAAGATATTAAGACCTACGGGTTTGATCACACTCTGTAGATTTTAATTCTGGATATATTATTTATGTGTTGCCAAGTTTTGAAGGAAACCGTTTAGTTTGGTGTTTAGGATAATCCGTTCTCTCACAACCGACATAAGAACTAAATGTGTTGCGTTTTTTGGAATTTATATTAATTTCTTGTATTTATTGTAATTTTGTCCTTATAACATTAATGTATGTAACGCCATAGTTACTTTTTGTACCTTATTTCAGTTCCTGAGTCGTAAATGTCATACTTGTGGTTAACGGAACCACAAAGTATATGGTTCGGTATATATATATATATATATATATATATATATATATATATATATATATATATATATATATATAAGTAGATATGAATATGCCGGTTCTAGACCACTTTTGGGACAGACAGAAAATCAATGTAAAAATACTGTCCATTGAACAATAAACCAATCTAAGAAATCTAACAGGAAAGCACGAATGTTAAATAACCGAATCTTTAGCTGTTTTACTGTTCAATGTTTGCTTCTACATTTATAAGCTGTTTTAATGAAAAAATCAAAAAATCTTAATAAAAAATCTTTATTCTACAAAGTTAATTGTAACACAGTCTTTATCTTTAATAGTCTTCTTTCCAGTAACAATCAAGTGTAATTTTTCATTTTTGTTTAATTCTTTAATCTTTTTTTTCATCCAAAACAGTCAAAAATCTGTTCGGCAAGTGTACTTTACAATCTTCCAACTCGGCAATTATTGTCATCCCGAACTTATCTTTCATTTTCTCCAAATTCAAGATACTATATCTCTTTTTTTCTTCCAATTCCACTAATTTCTTATATTCTTTGAATCTTAGTTCACCAACCTTATTCAACTCTTGTAACAGCGCTGCCATTTATTATAGAAAAATCTTTTAACTAAATTTAGTTAAAAGATTTTTCTATAACAAATAGAACAATCTGAAAACATTTGACCAGAAATTGTGCTGATTTGTGTCAAAAATCACTACTTCTCAAAATTTAATTTTACAAATTTTTGCTCTTTAAATAGAACAATCTGAAAACATTTGACCAGAAATTGTGCTGATTTGTGTCAAAAATCACTACTTCTCAAAATTTTAGTTTACAAATTTTTGCTCTTTAA
This sequence comes from Homalodisca vitripennis, assembly GCF_021130785.1. Taxonomy (NCBI): domain Eukaryota; kingdom Metazoa; phylum Arthropoda; class Insecta; order Hemiptera; family Cicadellidae; genus Homalodisca; species Homalodisca vitripennis. The sequence goes on along the minus strand of NW_025784923.1, from coordinate 27,914 downwards.
ATATGGAGCGGAAAAAGATAGAGTGCCAATACTGCAAAAAAGACATTTTTGAACATCACTATACTCGTCATTACAATTCGAAAAATCATTTGAAGAACAAAGAAATTTATAATAAAGAACTAAATTATTTGAGGACTTGGGCTAAAGAAAATCAAATTGCCGATCACCAAAACATGTATAATATAGAAAAATTGCGTGAATTAAAGAAAAGCTTTAAGGAAGATAAAAAAAGATCTCAATCTATTTAATGATGAAAAAATTCAATCAATCGCTGAAAAATTGTCCTTAGAAACAAACGATAAAACTAAGTCTGAAATGATCGAAGAAATTGACAAAACTCTTAACGAAAAACCTAAAAATATCATTGATGTAGAAGTTTTATCCTCAATACACGGTCTTTTCAAGCAATACATTTTAACGAATTTAAACGATAAGTTCATGTCAATTTACAAATATCTATCAATTATGAGGCCAGAGATTAAAAGTTTAATCGAAAAATTTCAAGAAACCGTTAAAAATATGAAGGGCTATCGCTCTTTAGAATGCGAATACGAACGAACTTTAGTGAACGGTGAAACACAAACTTGTCCAATGTACTTTACTATAAAAGCAGACGAAATCTTCGACGTAAACGACTTTATTACTAAGCAATTTAATAAATTAACACATCGAGAACAGACAAATCATCCAAATAAGGGCTCTGGTTGGACATTAAAACGTTGTAAACAACTGATTTTGAGCCTTAATAAACATGAATTTATGAACGCAGGATCATATATCGATTTACCAAAGGAAATCAAAGATAAAAAAGCTTGTGTAAATATCAAAAAATAAAGATGATTATTGCTTTATTTACTGTATCCGATGCGCTATTGAAAAACCCGAGACTCATGTTGACAGAGCAAAACAATACGAAAAATTCGTGAACGATGAGATATTTTCTGGATTCGACTATCCTATGTCTTTAAAAAGATATACAATTATTTGAAAAACGAAGCAGCAAAGCAAAGTACAAGTATCCGAAAATGTCTGTAAATGTCTATACTTTTGATGAAAAACTACACATAGTACGGTTGCAAATTTCAGAAGTTTATGACGCCAAGTTAGAAGTTGATTTATTGTATGTTAAACAAGATGATAAATCCCATTATGTTTTGATAACAGATTTAAGTAGATTAGCGAGTTCACAGATATCAAAAAATGCTCACAAGACGTTCTTGTGTCGAAGATGTTTAAGCCATTTCTACAAATCTGGAGATTTAACAGATCACTTAGAAATTTGTAAAAATCATGAAGTTTGTAAGCCAATTATGCCATTTCCAGGTCAAACAACTAAATTTACTAATTATCAAAAGAAATTTAACCATCCGTACGTAATTTATATGGACTTTGAGAGCATATTAGAAAAAATTCCGACATGCAAAAACAATCCGCAAAAATCGACTACAACCAAGATTCAGAAGCATATTCCTTATGGTTTTACTCTATATTTAGTGTCTAATGTGACCAATCGTATGTACAAGCCGATATGTTATCGAGCAAAAAATGAAGAAGAGTTGCCGAACGTTCCTGCAAAATTGTTTGAAGAACTCAATAAATTATCGAAGTACATAGCTAAAAAATATAATTCAAAGAACATGAAGCCCATGAAATTGACTGACGAAGAAGAAATTTCGTATCAAAATTCAAATCTTTGCCACATTTGTGAAGAAATATCGTATCAAGACACTGAAAAAACTTTAGGGTTTTTACCAGTTAATTGGAGTTCTGCTTATGATGCATTCAAAAAATGCAGAGATCACTGTCATTTGACTGGAAAATTTCGAGGTGCAGCTCATAGAATTTGTAATCTGAATTTGAAATTTCCTCAGAATATTCCCGTTTTCTGTCACAATATGTCTAATTACGATACGCATTTGTACATAAAAGAATTGGCAAAACAATACGGTAATGTTGATTTGATTGCAAACACCGATGAACGATATATAAATTACTCTGTAAATTCTGGATATGGCTATGAATTCGAAGGTGATAAGCCAAGAAAATTCATCAAGTTTTCGTTTGTAGACACGTTCAGATTCATGGCCTCGTCTATAGAAAAGTTAGCTAAAAATCTAAAGAGAGAAGACTTCAAACATACAAATCATTTTATACAAGATGGACTGAATGACATAATAGAAAGACAACCAAATGACGAAGAAGAAATCTTTAAAATTCTATCTGGAAAAGGCATATTTCCTTACGAATTTATCGATAGTATTGAAAAACTTGATTACACAGAAGAATTGAGAATTCAAGATTTCTATTCACTTTTGACAGACGAGAGCATATCTGAGAAAGATTTTCAACACTACTTAAATGTTTGGAACAAATTAAAAGAGAAAAATCTAGGAAATTACTCTGATCTCTATAACATTCAAGATGTTCTATTGCTCGCTGATATCTTTGAAAATTTTAGGAATATTTGTTTGAATTGTTATAAACTCGATCCGGCACACTATCTAACAGCTCCCAGTCTCGCATGGGACGCAATGTTAAAATTAACGAAAATTGAGCTTCAGCTAATTAACGATTATAATATGTATTTGATGATTGAAAAAGGCATTCGCGGGGGCATTTCTCAGTGTATTAAACGATATGTGAAAGCAAAATAACAAATATTTGAAAGATTTTGATAAGACAAAGCCCGAAAACTATTTGTTATACGTTGATGCTAATAACCTTTATGGGTATGGCCTAATGCAAAAACTGCCGTTTAGTGATATCAAGTGGATGGATCCAAAAACTTACACAACTGAAGAATGGAAAGAAACAATTTTGGAACTCACTGGCGACGAAGATTATGGCTATATTCTCGAAGTATACCTCTTGCTCCAGAACATTTTAAAAACAAACTTTGCACAACTCTACTGGATAAAACTGAATACGTTGTTCATTCGAGAAATTTGAAGTTCTATTTGGAACAAGGTATGATTTTGAAACATGTGAATAGAGTTATTGCATTCGATCAGAAGCCTTTTATGAAAGAATACATTGATTTTAACACAAACATGAGAACCAAAGCTACAAGCGACTTTGAAAAGTACTTTTATAAGCTGATGAACAACTCAGTTTTTGGAAAATCTATGGAAAATGTGAGAAACAGATGTGATATTAAGCTTGGAAATGAAGAATTTTCAATGAAACAAGCTAAGAAAACAAATTTCAAATGCTTTAACATCTTTGACGACAACTGTATAGCGAGTCACATGTACAAACAAAAGGTTAAATTTAACAAACCGATTTACATAGGATTTTCAGTTCTCGACCTCTCAAAATTGCTAATGTACGAGTTTTATTACAACAAATTAAAGAAGTTTGATCCAGATTTGAATCTGTGTTACATGGATACAGACAGTTATTTTCTAGAATTGAAACGAGATCCTTTTAAAATTATTAAAGAAAATATAGATGACTTTGATACAAGTGATTATCCAAAAGATCATGAATGTTTCACTACTAAAAATAAGAAGGTAATAGGGAAATTCAAAGATGAGTTAAATAGCGAAGTTTTAGAAGAATTTTGTGGTTTAAGGTCTAAGATGTACTCGTACAAATATCTAGATAAAAACCCAGTTAGGTGTAAAGGGATTAAGAGAAGCGTTGTAAATAAAACAATAAATATCGAAAACTTGAAGAGATGTTTGTTCGAAGATAAAGAAGAATTTAGGGAGATGACAGTCATCAAAAGTTATAAACATGAGTTGTACACTGTTACCATAAACAAGCTGGCACTGAACGCTAAAGATGATAAGAGAATTGTCCTAGAAAATAAGATCGATACAGTACCGTATGGATATAAAACAGATATTTTAGAAGAGTTAAACAAACTTGGAAACTTTGATATGTAAATGGAAGATGATTTAATTCACTGTCACAAGTGTAAAAAGAAAACGAAAAAATATAGATTCTAAGATTGTTCAAACTCAAAACGGATTGTATAGAATTGCTGCAAAATGTTCAAAATGTAAGACAAACAAGAGTAAGTTTATAAAGAATCCAAATCCAAAACCTGTTAAGCAAGAATTGAAGACTAAAGATGAGATAGAGATTGAAGCTCGAGAAATTCATGCACCAGTACGAAAAAAGTTTAAAAAGAGAAAAATTATAAACATTAGGAATTGACGATTTATGGGCAGCAGATTTAGTTATAATGTCTAACTATTCAGATCAAAATGATGGATTTTAAGTATATGTTAAATGTTATTGATACTTTCTCAAAATATGCTTGGTCAAGAGCTATCAAAAGAAAAAACGGCAAGGATATTTCAAAAGCTTTCGAAGATATAGTAAAAGATGCCATAAGGATCAATCACAAACCTCCTAACCTACTTCATACAGATAAGGGTTTAGAGTTTAAAAATAAAGAATTTAACGATGTTTTGAGGAAATACAACATTAAGATTTATCATACTGAAAACGAAGAGAAATCAAGTATTGTAGAGAGATATAACAGAACTCAAAATGAGAGAATGAAAGTAATTTTTTGAGATTAATAAAAACTTTAAATGGATCGATATTCTTCAAAAAATCGTAAACAATTATAACGATACAGTTCACAGCACAATCAAAATGAAACCGAAAGACGTAGATAAGGATGCAGAAAAGGAGTTATTAGAGACCGTTTTCAAGTATGTTCCACCAGAAATTCACACGAAAACTAAATTTAAAGCCAATGATCATGTAAGAAATTGTTAGTAAAAAACAAACATTTTCGAACAAATATAAGAACAATTGGTCAAGAGAAATCTTTGTGATTTATCAAATTAATAACACAGATCCTGTAACTTATAGTATAAAAGATTTAAAATAATGAAGAAATAACCGGAAAGTTTTATGAATATGAATTGAGAAAGTCAAAGATTTTTTCTATATAAATGGAGGCCCAAAAGAAATGTTCAATGTGCAAAGAATGAAAAGGTTTTGAAGAATTTTATAAAGATAAGAGTAGAAAAGATGGAATTATTTATAATTGTAAAGATTGTTATAGGAAGTATCATAAAGAGCTGTATGATAAAATAGAAAAATTAACTTTGGAAGAGAAAGAATGTCTTAAATGTAAAGAAACTAAAAAAATTTCAGAGTTTAATAGTGATCACTATAGTAGAGATAAGAAAGACTCATATTGTAAAGATTGTGTAAAGAAGAATCACCATAGATTATATTATGAAGATACTCAATGTGAATGTGGAAGAACTATAAAATGGTTAAATAATTATCAAAAACATTTACAAACAAAATATCATAATTCAAGAGTTTAACATTTTCATCGTGTAATAATTTTTTTCTATATAAATGGAGTCTCAAAAGAAATGTACAAAGTGTCAAGAAGAGAATAGAAAAGACTGTTATTGTAAGGAATTATACGATAAAATGAACAAATTAACTTTAGAAGAGAAAAAGTGTTACTTTTGTAAAGAAATTAAAAAATATTTCTGAATTTAATAACTGGCAGTATAGTAAAGATAGAAAAGATGCTTTTTGCAAAGATTGTGCTAAAGAAATTTTCAGCGAAAGTTATAAAAACGAAATGCCTTGTGAATATGAAAAAAAAATTCTACGATGGTTACCTAGTTATGCTAAACATTTACAAACAAAATATAATAAATCGAGAGTTTTTAGTAAAATTTAGAAACATTTTCATCGTGTAATTTAGATATTCTATAAATCAGTCGAGATTCTGCCATATTTGTAGTAAAATGATTTCCGTTGTATAAAATATTCAAAGATTCTTTCATTTGGTTGTAGAGATTTATACTATTTGGATCTCCATGTCTTAATAAAATTTCCATTTCTGGGTAATCAATTTCAAGTTCTTTCAATCTTTTCGGTATTTCTCTCTTTTGAGCTCTGATAACGTAATAAGGCCATTCCCACATGTGATTCTTCTTAATTAACACAAAAAACATGGTGTTTTTTTCTTATCAAAATCTTTACAAACAAGATCTGGTTTCATTAAGTCAATTTTTACACTTTGTTTTGCAATTATTTCCGTTTTGATTTCATCTTTAATTTACAAGTGCTTAACTTTGTCCTCTAAATATTTAATCTTGTTTTCAAGTTTGTACACACCAAATTTACGAATGCTTGGTAAAACATCTCTCGTAACCCATTGTTGAAAGCTTTTTGCTTCTATTTTATGAGATCTCAAAATTAACGAATAAAGTCCTGATTCATTTAATGAAAATAGTATCTTTGTGAATATTTGCGAGGTGGCCCTCGAGGGCTACCTTATCTTTTAGATAAAAGTATTGAGATTTGTCACCTTCATCGACATTATTTCTAATCGCTTTTTCTGTATTGTTATATTCCAATATTTCTGCAACATCTTTAGCCTTAAACCAAAATTCATTATTTTCGTCAACAATTGTTAAAATTTCTTTATTATTGAATTTTAGTTGATTATTTCTTAGATCTATGACTGACTCCATTTAGATAGAAAAAATTTAACAAGCAATTTTTATTTTGAGAGACCTGGTTCATTAATAAAAACAGTACAGGGATGAAGATTGTTAAGGGGGCCATTCGAATAGACCCTTGTTTTTTAAGTAAAAAATATTGAATTTTGTCATCATCATCAACGTTTAATATGATTGCTTGTCTAGTGTTTTCATATTCTAATATTTCTGCAACATCTTTCGCTTTAAACCAGATCACATTGTTTTCGTCTACAATAGTTAAGATATTTCGTGTTATCGAATGTAAGTTGGTTATTGAGCAGATCCACAACTGACTCCATTTAGAAAGAAAAAAATTTAACAAGCAATTATTTGAGTGTAAAGTCCAGATTCATTAATAAAAATTGAAACTAGGATGTAATGTTTGTAAGAGTCGCGATTCGATACCCTTGTCAGAACGTATGTTTTTGAATATTTTCTCGGGGTCTATGGGATAGACTCCAGTGATTTATACATTTAAGGGCTATTTTCTCGTCATTATCGTCATTTTAATCTAATCGCCTCTCATCAATCTTAAATAAATTGTTGTTTTACTCTCATTATTTAATAAATTTCCCTCAGAGTCTTGTATAGTTAGAACGATTTTTTGAATTCTTTTAATATTTTTTCTAATTGGAATATAATCGATTTCATTCGGTTTTTCACTGATTTTTGATCCATAAGCAACATTTGGGAAAAAAGTGTACAAAATTTCAGATTCTTTGTGTAAATGTTCGGTATGATTTTCAAAACTAGGTTCAACGAGATTGCAGTGCACTTCAATTACATCGAAACGGTCTAAATTTTGGCGTTTTATTTCCTAAATATACCTGATTTGGCTCAATAGTTTCTTGAACAAACCCTAACAAATCTACAATAATTGCTGAAAACATTATTCTTACTGGTGATTTTATTTGAATTTTATTAGAGAGATAATTTTTTTTGCATTTCAAACTTGTTTTCGTCAAAGTTTAAAGATTTATCTGATTGTTTGAATGTTTTCAGATAATTTTTAAGGGAATTTTTAATTTGATCGAAAGTATAAATATCCTTTGTTTAAACCATAATATTTTGTTATGTTCTTCTCACTAAATCCTATACAATAAGGAGAAACTTTCACTAATATTTATTACAAAATTGTCAGAATAAAAAACCGCTTAAACCGATAAAATAATTTGATTTTTCCTCTAAGTGTATAGGATGTTCCAAGTTTAAAACTAATTTAGAGCTTTCTGAAGTCAACTTGAACAGCTTCATTTTCGCAAGCGTTGCTTCAAGATGAAAATCTTCTATTTAAATGGAGAAATTTTTAAAGCAAAAAGATCAGATAAAACTTCAAACGTTTGAAGAAAATAAGAAAGATCAACCAATCAGATTGTTAATTGTTGGTTCAAGTGGATGTGGAAAAAACAACTTTATTATTGAATTTTATCTACAATAGGTTGATTCCTTATTCCAATTTGTATGTTTTTAGTAAATCTTCTAGAACAAGACGCCTATAAAAAATTACAAGAAAGATTTGAAAATATTGAGAAAAACTTAAACAAAAAAATATCACATTTTTATAATGCTTCTGAGGACATAGTTCCGTTAAGCGAATGTAAACCCAATTCGTTAATCGTTTTTGATGATTGTAATTTTAGAAAAATCAAGACGTTATTAAGGAATATTTCGTAATGTCCCGTCACAAAAACATATTCTTGTATCTATCTTTCTCAATGCTTTTCAAAGGTTGAATAAACAAGTTATTAGAAATAATTTGAATATGTTGTGTGTTTTTAAGCAAGACGATCACTATTCGAGAAAGATTTACAACAATTATGTGGGATCTGATATGAGTTTTAAACCACTTTAATGAATTGTGTGATAAAATTTGGAAAGAAGACTATGGATTTTTAACTATTAATCTAACTTTGAAGCCTAAAAATGGCAAATATTTGAATAAATTTTCCAATATAAACGTGTGATAATCTAGTTGTTTTCATGTTTTTACGTTCACGTTCCACGTTCACGTTCATGTTTCACGTTCATGTTTCACGTTCATGTTTCACGTTCACGTTTTACGTTCCACGTTTCGTGTTCTCGTTTCGTGTTCACGTTTCCACGTTCACGTTCCACGTTCACGTTCATGTTTCACGTTCATGTTTCACGTTTCACGTTCGTGTTTACGTTTCACGTTCATGTTTCAACGTTCGTGTTTCTCGTTCCGTGTTCACGTTTTACGTTTCGTGTTCACGTTTCGTGTTCACGTTTTACGTTCCACGTTTCAAAATTTTCCTAAATAAATGGCGAAACGTAACTTCAGAAGAAGCAAAAAAACTTGATCAAATAGAAAAGAAATTAATCAAAGAATTTTAAAGAACAGATTCGAATTGATGAAAAAGAACAAGAATTTATTCAAAAAATTAATCAACCTGTAACATCTGCAATAAAAAATGTTGAGGGCAAAATTGAAAATGTTTTAAGCGATAATCAAAATTTGATGAATTTGGTTCCAGTTGTACGACAATTTGCTGATATTTCGATACCAGAATCTGAGTTTGAATTGCCAAAATTACCATCTTCAACACCATTTAGACCTCGAATCATTGAAGACTCTACCATAGTTGAACCAATAAGTCCTGGAACAACGGATATAATAATTGGTGAAATTGGTAAAAAATTTCTTCCTAGAGCAAAGGATGATAAAATTTGGTTTGTATTGGGACAGAAAAAAGAAAAGTTTTATGATTGGAAATTTGCCCGTGAATTTTGAGCATAATGATATCATTATTAATGAAAAAACATATGAAGGAACTCAAGGTTTATGGAGATTATTAACAGGCACTGATGTTCCAAAAGACGGTTTATATTCTGAAGAAGACTTGAAAAAGTATACTGAAAATTTTATGGAAATCTGATTCAATTTACAAAAATAATGATCCATCAACTAAGAAACCAAAGTCAAGTAAAGGTAAAAAATATCTCAATTTGATTAAACCAATTTGGGAAAAACGAATCGAAGGATCAGGTGTGAGAAAATACAGTGATAATAAGATTGAGTACAGATATATCGACGATTTGACAAAACTCGATGGAATTATTAATTATATTTATGCTCAAGAGAAGGCTGGAAACAAACAATTTTTTGAACGAAAAGAAAGCGATTAAAGATTTTATTTCGAACAAACTTGACGGAATGATTGAAAAACCTGATGGAATTAAATATTTAAAACGAATTTTGCCGGCAATAAGTTCATCTATGATTGAGGGTAGTGGACTTTTGAATGATTTTATCAACAATTTACCTTTTGAATTACACGTACCAGGCTTATGAATATCTGGGACCTGGCACAAAACTCGAAAAAAGACTAAAAAGAGGAGATACTGGTATAAAATAAATTAGATCAAGCTGCTATGGAACACGATATTTTTTATGCAAAACATAGAGACACAAATTCGAGACATATCGCAGATAAAGTTTTGCAAAGATAAGGCAATGGATAGATTTTTTTTTATCAAAAGATGCTAGTTTAGGTGAAAGATTTGTTGCACTTCCAACAGCTGGAGCAATGTTTTTGAAGAGAAAACTAGGAATGGGAATCGAAGAGAACTTGAAATTTTAACTATATAAATGGAGGTGAATGTAAATTTCAGCAAAAATCAGAAAGAAAAAATAAAATCCGTTTTTAAGAAGAAAATACCCGTTAGTATTCAATTTAAAATAGATCAACTAAAAAATGGCGAAGATAAGATATTTTTAACAAATAGACAATACAATAAACTCGAAAAACATAAGAAAAACAATAAAGGAACCAGAATAGAATTTTCTTATAATCAGTTGAAAGAACTTAAAAATGGTGGGACTTTTGAAAGATTTATTAGATTTTGGAGAAAATATTCCAGTTGTTAAAAATGTTGTTCCTTATGTTCGTAAAGCTGCTCCAATCGTTAAAAAAGATGTGATTCCTATTGTTCGAAACATTTTAAATTGGTTAGATAAAGAGTTGGAAGATGTTACAGGATCTGGATTAGATGAAAAAACTTTGAATTACGTGAAATCAAACATTGAAAAAAAAAATTTAAACCTTTAACATTCGGGGAATTGGAAAGAAATCTGCAAAAATATTAAAACATTTTAGAGGAATCTTCATGAGAGATACATTACCTGAAAAAGTTAAGAAATTTGAATGTGGAATTGTGAATTTAGACTCAATTATGGGGAAGTGGAACACATTGGATTTGTTATTATAAAAATGATAAGAATGCATATTATTTTGATTCGTATGGAAGAATTGAGGACAAACCACCTATAGAATTGATTAAATATTTGAAAAAATCAAGCGTTTATTATAACGATTCTCAAATTCAAGACTACAAAGATCCCCCAATTTGTGGTCATTTATGTGTTTTTGTGTTGAATGAACTGAGTAATGGTAAAGATTTTAAAGAAGTTGTTAACAAATTATTGCTTAATAAATATGGATTCACAAAATATTTTTGACGTATTTGGTACACAAATTATTCAAAATGTAGATAATAGTTTCAATTTTGATAGTTTGAGAAATGAGTTTGATAACAAGTTAGAAAATTTATTACAAACCCTTCCAGATTCAGATATGTTTGCTGTCGAGATTGAAGATTTTAAAGCAGAATATGATAACAAACTTGCAAATTTCATGAGTTCAAATGAAGTTGCTGATAAAATAAAAACATTGGAAAAAAGAAGTTGATGATGGTTGTAAAAAAATTATTTACCAATTTAATGTCTCACATCGAAAAAGCTGATGAAATTACTGAAGCGATCAAAGTTGAAAAGAATTATGTTAGTTTGGCTAATAAGAAAAGAATTGTCGGTGTTTGACCTGGTATTGACAAACATGATGTTGTTGTTAAAGAACAAATTTTAAAACCTCTAAAATTATCAGAAAACATCGATATTGTTGATTTACATGATCCGAATGTTAAAAATGCCTTAGATTTTAAAGGAAAAAGAATTAGCGGTGTTAGTAAAGGAATTAATCCATTTGATGTTGTTGTAATGATTCAATTAGAAGATCCTATTAAAATGTTTAATGAACTAAAACAAAATTATGAGAATCATAAACAGCATGTTAAAGATTTTACAACAGAAGTCTATGAAAAACTTGAAGAAAGAAGTAAAAGATCTATAGAAAATTGTGATGAAAAATTTACAAATTTTGAGGAAAATTTCAATCTATATAAAGGCGATCTTTATGGAAAAATAACAAACTTTTTGGAAGATTTCGCTAAAATTTCAAGAGGGTTTTAATGAAACCGATAGAAAAAATGGTGAAGTTTTTAAAAGAGTAGTTACTAATCAATCTTTACTTCATGATAAATTAATTAAACTAGAAGAAAACTTTGGCGAAATTAATGAAAAAGTTATAAAAAATAAGCAGTCTTTTGATAAGTTTAGTTTAGATGCCACAAAAACTTTTGAGAATATTGATCATAAACTCGTTGAATACAACGATTTATATCTCGATAAAGTAAATAAACTAGAAGAAAAACTTTAATAAATTTAAAGAAGATGTTAATAAAACTTTTGAAAATATTGATAACAGATTTAATGGAGTAGGCGGCTATGATGACTAATTTTCCTTATATAAATGGCGCTCATATATTGTGTGAGATGTAAAGAAAAAACTGCAACAAATGATATAAAATATTACGCAAATATCAATGGAGTTAAGAGAATTTTCTGGAAAATGTGCTGAATGTAACGCAAAAAAGAGCCAATTTATAAAAACTTGATTTTGAAATTTTTTCTTAATAAATAGAGATGGCGGGACATTACAGTGCTTTCGATCTTTTTATCATGCAACACGAAAGAGATTTGAAAAAAGAACATTGGGATGACATTTCTCAAAAATATGAATTATCCGAAGATATGATGAGGTTATACGTAAACAAATTGAATTGGTATAACATTGCTAAAATATCAAACTTTATCATCAGAGTTCATTCAAGAAAATATACATTATCAATTAAACGATCATATGTCTGTTCTTTGTCTCTATCAACACTTGAGTATAAAGTTTTTGGATGAAAATAAAGATACAGTTGATTGGAACAATATTATAGATAGCGGTTACTATCCTGTGCAAATTTTATTGAAATATGTGACCGAGATCGCAAAATTTAAGGAAGAGAATCCTGAATATGACGAAGTAGATCATTAAAAATGACTCTAATCTTTATAATTATTTTACTAAAATTTGTATCTTTTCTTATAAAAACGTACATTAGATCGATGAAAAAAATGATACACGATGTTTAAAATTTGTCTTATTAAATGGCGGACTACAGAAAAATATGCTAGTGATATTGAAAGGGCGGAGTTTTTAAAAAATTTCTATCCAATTAGTAAACAACATTTGAATGAACCGAATAAAAGAACTGAGTTTAATATTGATTTTGGAGATAACTTTTGCTCGTCTAACTTCCAGTTTTATATTTCTGGAACTTTAACAAAAACAAGATGGTCAAGCATATCTTGGAACTGATAATGTTAGATTAATCGATAATTTTATATATACCGTTTTTATTTTCTAAGATTGAAGTAAGAAAACACAATAAATTGATAGAAGAAGTCGAAAACTGTGGCCAATTAAGCACAATTAAAGGAACTATTTCGTATTCAAAAAGTGATGTTATTTCTCAAACTTCTAATGGCTTTGAATCAGATTTTAAATTTGGTGTTTTTGAAGCAGCTGGAAATTTATCTCATTTTGGATTAGGATTTTTTGAAAATGTTACTATTCCGATCTATAAAGGAGGATTTTATCTAAGTTTTATAAGAGCAGAAGACGATGATGTGATTCTGAAGACTGCAACTGGAAATGTTATGCCTGTTGATGGAAAAAATAACAATTACAGATTTTTTTATTAGAGTTCCAATGATTGATTATAAAATCACGAGTAAAAATAAGGTTGATTGATGAAATTACAAAAAGTCAAAACATTATGTTTAATTTTCTAGATTGGCAATGTATTGAACAAAAAGGTATTTCCGGAACAACTTATTCGTTCGATATCACAAATATTTATAGAAATATCTTCAATCCCAAGTTCGTTATCATAGGTTTTCAAACAGATAGACAGAATAATCAAGAAAAAAATCCTTCAAAGTTTGATAGTTTTGAATGTAAAAAATATCAGAGTAAAATTGAACGGTTCTTATTATCCAGATGAATTACAAAATTTAAACATTTCCGGAGGTCTTTTCAGAATCATGTATCAGATGTATCAAGATTTTAAGAAAGTTTACTGTAATAATAAGGAAATGTATTACAATCCTAAAGAATTTTTAGCGAATAGACCTATTTATGTCATTGATACAACAAAGAGTTTGACAAATATTTCTGGTTCAAAGAACGATATAATTATCAATATGGATTTTCAAAAAGCTGTTACAAACTCGACATGTTATGTGGTTGTGGTTTCTGAGAAATTTTTAGCCTATGATGTGATTAAGAACGATATTAGAGAAATTCAGTAAAAATCGCGTTATTCGTCGGATAGTTTTAAAACTTTACAGAATTGTTAAAGACATTGATAAAAGTTTACATTTTAAATTGCATTAAAAAATTTTGAAAAATAGGGATGATATTAGGAAAAAAACTATTTCAAGGTCATGGACCGGAAGTGGTGATTTTAAAAAATACTTTAATATTTACTGATCCTATATACCAAATTTCATCAAAAAAGCTCCAATAGTTCTCGAGATATAAGAGTTTAAAGATAAGGGATGATTGGGGTAGATTTTGAAAATTTTGTTATTTTCATGAAATTTTAAGTTGAACTCGCTTGTTTTTGAAGTTTCAGATTTTTTCCGATAAAATTTTTTTATTTTTCTTTGAATATTAAGAAATAGGGGATGATTTCACCCTTATGGACAAGTTAAGTCGAAAGAGTTAAGTATTTACTATATGTGTACCAAATTTTCATTAAAATCGGTTGAGTGGTTTTTTAACAACAAGGTTTGAAATAAATATTGATATTCACTTATTTAATATACATTGGAAACTATAACAGTTCTAATATCGATTGTAACCATCGATTTTTATTATCGATAAAACTTCGATATTCATAATCGTTTATCGCACGGAAAAAATTTTCATCATGGGCGTTGGCCACGTATAGTCAGTCATGCTTGATCCTCCTCTATTTTAACGAAATTTAACAAGATATATCATCAATTAGAAGATTCTAATGTATTTGCAAGTTGAAGAAAGAAGATATAGACTTTATATGAAGTAAGAAGATTGTGTGATGTTTCTGTGTTTCTTGTTAAAAGTGAAGTGAAGTGTTCCACTGGGCGTTGCCATTCATAGTGTTATTATATTTTATAAGTTACTTTTATATTTGGGACTCGAAGAAAGACGTTACAAGAAGATTGTGAATTTGTGTAGACATTCTAAACTGTGATAAAACATTGTGTGAAAATAGTGATGTAAAGTGTTCATTTGTAATACAGAATTAAGTGTTTTTACAGTGATTTCATTGTCTCACACGGCGTGAGAAAAGCAAGGTCATTGTTTGGTGTCACTACTGTCCTTGTACCACACACGGCGTGTGCAAAGCAAGGTCAAGCGTTAGTGACACAAACGCCTCTCACATGTTTCAATAAAATGAGATTCGAGGTCAAGCGTTAGTGGTACAAACGCTCACAGCAGGACGTCACAAATCTACAGTTGATTGAAATAAAATATATGATACCTTTCTTCTTCTCCCATTCCCAATTTCTTAGAAGTTAAGTAGATATCGCAAAAAACACGCACACTAACAACACTCATTTTGTATGTCTTTAACAATAATTGATGATGTTCATATTATTCTCTTTCATTCCTTCTAATATTTCAAAAATATACTCTTTCACCACTGAAAAATCCCGATTTCTCCCGTAATAATCTTTATAATCGTACACATAATATCCTAAATAGTTTGTACAGTAGAATGAAATTATTTCTATTTATCTCTGTTGTAGAAATGTAAACACAAACATTTGCGCTGAAAAATTTTATATCTCGGCAGACTTAGTTCCATAATCTCCATTTATAAAAAAAATCTTTTTGTTTAAATGGAAGAGTATAATGCCAACTGTTACAAGTGTTATAATAGAGGAGAAATTATTGATAAAAGATTCGTTTGTAGAGATTGTAATTTAATTTTGTACGAAAGACCTAAACCTAAGAAATTTCGAAATAAACTAACACATTTGAATAATCTGCTTATGAAATTACAATACGGAGACAAGAAGCAAACAAAATTTGTTACAGAATTTAGAAAACAGAATAAAAATTTTTACTTATCTCTTGGAACCATTGACAAAATTATTTTCCTTTTCAAAGAATACATTAGGTTTGTAGGTATCGATACACACGTTTATTATGAAAAGATATTACCTGTATTTTTTTATTATCTAGATGTAGAATTTGTTTATGATTTTGAACCAGAAATCCTCGATGATTTTATAGTACATTTGGAGAAATTAAACGAGGAACCTCTTGAAAAGAATGCGGTTTTACTCACATTCTCCCCGACTTCTCGAGTGAAGGTTAGCGAATTTCATTTTTTCCGTCTTTAAATTTTTTCTATTTAAATGGAGTTCTTGAAGGAGTTAAATGATATTGGAGAATGTAAGTTTAAAGAGTATAAGAAGTTAAATGAATTGGAAGAAAGGAAGAAACATAGAATCTTGAATTTGGAGAAAATGAAAGATAAGTTCGGGATGACAATAATTGCCGAGTTGGAAGATTGTAAAGTACACTTGCCGAACAGATTTTTGACTGTTTTGGATGAAAAAAAGATTAAAGAATTAAACAAAAATGAAAAATTACACTTGGTTGTTACTGGAAAGAAGACTATTAAAGATAAAGAAATTATAACAATTAACTTTGTAGAATAAAGATTTTGTATTAAGATTTTTTGATTTTTTCATTAAAACAGCTTATAAATGTAGAAGCAAACATTGAACAGTAAAACAGCTAAAGATTCGGTTATTTAACATTCGTGCTTTCCTGTTAGATTTCTCAGATTTGTTTATGGTTCAATGGACAGTATTTTACATTGATTTTCTGTCTGTCCCAAAAGTGGTCTAGAACCGGCATATTCATATCTACTTATATATATATATATATATATGTGTGTGTGTGTGTGTGTGTGTGTGTGTGTGTGTGTGTGTGTGTGTGTGTGTGTGTGTGTGTGTGTGTGTGTGTGTGTGTAATTTACTTTTAACATATCACAGTGTAATATATTATATTTTTTAATATATTATTACCGTTATTAACCTGTTTAGATAACTATTTAAAAGATTTAGCTCTGATGTTGCTAAAGAGCTAAATTACAATTGCAGAATTGTAATCTTAAACAAGCATGTTTAACGACAACAATAATTTACTTAAAGATATGTATTTTGCAGAGTGGAAGTGTGTCCAATTCCTCTACGTCGTCGCACAATATAGTGTACGAACCAGGACTGGTAGACCATCAGCTGATTGGAGACAGCCAGTTCTGTTGGTTCGGTGAACAGCTGTTGGGACTTCGGAGGGTGCCTACACCAAATTGTAAGTTTTTAATTTTATTTACACCTTTGAATATACATGTAATGTACTAACAGTGATATCCGCATAGTTTGATAAGATCGCAGTTTAATTTACTTTATTTAAATTTAATTTTATATCCATTACTGTATTATTTAGTTTATGTATTTTTATATTGTATTGTTTAGATTGTCTCTTGTGACTAACATAAATATATGCATATTTATTTGTTGCAGCATCTGGCCGGATAGGAATCTGCGTCAGCGGTCAAACTATATCCGACCTCCATAGGAGAGTGAAAGAGAAGGTTTATCCGATATCGAACAAAATCATCCTTATGATTGGGACGAATGACTTTTTGAAGGTAATATTTGGCTCTGTATTGTTATTTCATTTAATATCATTAGTTAGTAACAAAATATTTTTGCAAGGGAAAGTTATTCATTAAATAAAAGCAAAGCAATACATGTACGAATAATTTAATAAACACATTTGGTACGTAACTTTATAGTGATATTCTCTACACTATTTTGTTTGTTGTAAAATTGTAATAAAAATATGTGTTTAATACAAATTAGTTCTAATATTGTTATTTAAGTCCTATGAATGTTTTAGTTGCCTCAGTGATCAAAGTCATCTATAACCTAATAGTAAGAGTTAGTCTGAAGTATAATTTTGACGTTTACAATCAGTCTAAAATATTATATTTTATGCTATTGACTTTAATATTATCACCACAACTCACTGCTTATCAGTACTTTCCACTGATTTCACGCAATCCGTTTTTCACACATTCTCTGTTACCCGTTACACTAGTAGCTTTCAAAATATGTTTATGTTTTTTTCTGTGTAGTTCATGTTGGTTTACATAATGCTGAAGCATAATGTTAATAAACAATGATTTCAGAATGCAGACATTTCAAAAATGTGTAGGGAACTGTCTGCACTCATCAAAACCCTGCAGGAGACTGTAAGCAGTATAATACTACTGACCCTGCCACCTATACCCAAGCTGGAGAAAAAATACGGTACTAGTCACTTCAAACTCTTGGAGAAATACAATAGTCACATCCGTAGCTTGGAAAATGGTAAGCCTTGTTATTGCTCTTTTCTCTGTATTGTTTTAGTGGAAACAAGAATTATCTATGGCTTCTCGTAACTTAAAATTTTGATTTAAAACGATGATTGTTAGTCAGTTTCAGTAAATTTAGTATATTATACATGAAATCTTGTTGATGTTATAGTCATAAATCTTAAGATCACTATTTTTAATCTGAGTAATTAGGCTATTTTGCAAAGTGTTATTGGTTTTTTAATCATTTTGAAATTTATCATGATGCCAGATTTGAATGGTACTCTATGCCTCGATACATAATTGTATATACATTTGATTTGTTCCAGAAGACTATGTAAGGATAGCCGACATCTGCCCACTGTACCTGAGTTCTTCTCCACGCCAGAAATGCCTTATGCATTTGTTTTGAACAGTAAGTATTTATATATATTGAATAATTTCACTTTGCGAGTATTATTGAATTTTTATGAAGCACCGAAAATAGAGTTCTTAACTTTATATTATAAACAACAATTAATATTGTTTTATTATACTGTGAATTTTCATAAAATATTAAGTATGAAATACATTTACTGAATGTCTGTTTAATTTCATGTTTCGATTTTTTGCAGATTTTTCTCTGGAAGAGCTAGGAGACCAGATTTGATCCACCTTAATCGGCAAGGTCTTATAGTTTTGCGAAATTATATCTTAGACAAATGTTTATAAATTTTAGATTTGTTTTTAGTCTGCATAATATTAGGTTTTATATTACTTTATACATCTTTAGTGATCTCTATAAGTTGAAAAACGTGTTTTTATTTAATTCGGATTTATAAAGGTTTTTCAGATATACCATTGCCAATTTTTAACATATTGTATAAAACTATTTAAAATTATTTTGTAAGTAATAATATACATTTTTGTATTTTTAACATCAGGTTTCTTTAGATGTATGTAGGCTGTATATGTAAACATTTATAACATAATTATCATTATGGTAAATATTTCTTTGCATTTAATTTGTTGTTAAGCTTTTTGTACATTTAAATAGACAGTTTATTACTATTATTGAGTTATGTACAATTCATGTAGATATGTATTAGTAGCATAAAAATATTACGGTTCAAGTTCTATAATACCAAGAAGTCATTTAAATTCTGTGTATTATTGGTAATGTTGTAATACTTTTTACCAATAAACATGTTTTTCCATAAATGTTTTTCTTATCTTAAAATTACGTGTATGTAGGAATGGTATATTGTGACAATATTGAATAGTACTAAGTAAAATCTTTAAATATAACAAATTGATATTTTTATTTCACCCTTACCCCACTAAATGTAGACAAAAACGCAACTCTTTCCTGTAATGTGTGAGATATTATATAAAAAAACGTTCGCGTATATACTTCTTAACGTGAAAAACCTCAAATAAGAGCCCGTGTCAATTTCGCTTAGCTTTAAAATCTCTTTAAAAATGATCACTGAAAAATACTTGTAATAGAAATGTGACCACTTTGTTTTGAACTTACTGAAGCCTTCCATCATGTTACATGAAAAAATACTTTTACTAAAATTATTACGAACTTAGTGTTGTTCCACTCTGGCCTAAAATATTATAAGTGTTCTTTCAATTTTGTGAACTACTCGTTCAATTTCTTCGGAAAGTTGCAGAGAAATTTATATTTTTCATTAGTAATAACCTAAACTGTTAATCAAACTCAAAACAATGTTAATCTACAACTTGTAATCATAGTATAATTATACATTTAATCTTCTTGATATATCTTTACATATCATGACGGTTTACGTCATTAATATTAATCTGCCTAAATGAAGCTTTTTTGCTCTGTTTTATTGATTTTAAACCATTTTGAAACTATAACATGAAGCAATATTTTAATGGAAGTCTATGCCAGGATACATCATTTTATATAAATTTTGTTTGTTCTAGAAGACTATGTGAGGATAGCCGACATCAGCCCACTGTACGCGACCTCTTCTCAACTCCAGAAGTGCCTTATGGCGTATACATTTAAATGACAGTCTTCAGTGTTTTACTACATAAAAAACACGTTTAAACGATCGTAAAATATTTTTACATTATCTAATTGTTTAGTATTAAAATTTCAGTAACGATTCAATGTTACAATAAATTACAGAGTTGCTGTAAACAAGCTCTAAACATATTCCCATAGTGAAATTAATATATAAACACAATAATTGGTATTATTATTTATAATAATGTACGATTAATGGACTCTCAGTTAAGGAATTTTTCAGGCGTCAGAAATCGGTCATTCAGACAACAAGGTCATACCAGGTACTGACGGACCTTCTTGGAAGTATAGTTTGTCCACTAACTCAAGAGCCTCAGAAGATTACTAGAAGACCCTTGCACCCGAACGCACACGCAACGTCACACACGCGCCGCCGGCCTACCTGCCGTCCCTGTGCCGATGACTCACAGTCATCTTCTGGTTTTAAGGTATTGGAATAAAATATTTTTCAAGCCTGCAAGTAGTAGTAATAGGAACGATAAAATTCGTAAACGGATAATGACCCATTTGCTCATAATCCAAAAAGTAGATTTCTAAAAAAGATTTTAAAAATCCAAAACATTTTACAAACTTTTTTATGAGTATTTGTAAAGTATTTGAATATTTATTCTACTTTTGGGATGGTTAGTGAAAGAAAGTCTGAGGGTGGCACGTCCCCATGCTTTACCAAAATTGTATTCTCTATTTGGAAACAAAAATCATCAACAAAGCAGAGTAAACATGGAGTATTAAAATCGTTATAATTTGTTGCGTAATGCAGTGGGGGATATATTTAACACCTTTAGTAAATTAAAAGTTATTCAAAAAACCGATTCTTCACTATTACATTTCCTATAACATAAAACAGTTAAGTTATTTGTTACAATAAACGTTATACTCTCCAGCGTACTCTTATAGTAGAGAAACTCGAGATGCGTTAAACTTTTAAGTTAATTATGTTTCTTATTAGTTAATTATGACGTTTTTTATTTACTTTTAATAGTTATTGCTCTCGCCTTGACACGCAATTTTCAAAATTGAAGTCTTTATACCAATCTACTTAGTAAAAGCACTTATGATGTAAGGCATAAATCAGATACGAGTACAAACTATTTCCAGATACATCAAAGGGCAAAGCTTACGAGAAGCGTGGGAAGCCACGGGAAACAGGTAGAAATTTCTAAAAATTCTAGCTGTTTCCCGCGGTTTCGCACGCTTCTTGTAAGCCTTGCCTGTTTATGAGCACTTCTGGTTCAAGTGCATTTTACTAGAATCTCTCCCCCCTTCATACTGTGTGTGTGTGTGTGTGTGTGTGTGTGTGTGTGTGTGTGTGTTTATAGCTATTGTACACGTACATGTACTTTATTTTGGTCTAACACTCAAGCTTTAAGTTCAACCAGAAATTGATCTTAAAGTCCAATATACATAAAAAAATTATCGTCTTCAAATAGTGTTTGCCTATTTAATATACGTAATTGTCTTGTAATTGCAGTTTTTAATGTGCAGGCGCTTGGAAACTTTTATCCTTTGCAGCGCCACCTGGTGGTGAGTTACATCAATGGGCAAAGCATATAAACCTTTCTCCGTAGTAAAATACATACACATACAAATTTTCATAATGATCGGTTTTATATATATATAGTATATATATATTATATATATATATATATATAGATAGATAAAGCTGATTATTTGAAGCATATGTATTAATAAATTAATGTTTTATACGGTTTGTAATCCTCTCTGTACCGAAAGCGTGTGAGAGAGTCGGTGCCTAATGATATTTGAAATAAGAAAACCACATCTTACTTTTGTAATTGTCTTAACTTAGTTGATAAACATATGAAAGCTGTTTACGAGAACCATTTGTCAAACTTTAATTCTGAATAACTTTCTAGCGGGATATATTGGCCTAAATATTTGTAAGTAATTAAAATTAGTATATGCTAACTAACTAAATTAGTAATGTCTTACTAATTCTTGTTTAAACTGTTAAAAATTAAGAATTTTATATGCAGTAATGAACAGCTTTTCAAGAAAATATAGTCTATGATTTGGTACTCATTTAGTTAGTTACTAAACCTTATTCGAGAGCTTTCTTGTGTTGTGGAAAAGATAAAATTGTCTCAGGCTATCTACTGAGGCAAATAATTACATCGGTGCTTGTAAATAAGTTTTTTTTTTAGATTTAAAATTTTATATTTTATATTAATGTTGTGTTTTTCTTAATAATTTTTTTATGGAAATTATCATAATACAACAATTAATTAGTACTCTTTTGTAAAAGACATGAAAGGTGTCTGTTTTAATTGTCCCTTAAACCAAAAGCGCTCAGACAGAATAGATTTATAAAGTCTCAGGTATTTGACACATCAGTTACACTTGGTTATGTTCATGCATATGTGATAAAAAACTATAACAATTAAAGAGAACTATATTCTAAATTATGTCTTACAGAAAATGTTTAGACAATTTGCAGTAAGATAGGAATGAGTTGAAATGATTGTACGCTATATATAATTCATACTAAACTATAAGTAATAGTTGAAAACTGATTCAAACAGTTTAGTAGAGAAATTATGGTCTCTAGATTTAAATGTATTAAATTATGTTAAAAAAAAACACCAGATACGTCTTCCCTAGTACAGAGATATCTAATAATGAATTTAATTGATATATTAATAGACTCGCCTTATAGAGTCTAGAGTCATATTTAAATATTTAGTTTTTTAATCAACCTTCGGAGCTGCCCCACGCTGATGGCCGGAGGCACTTGCGTTTTGGGTGGCGGAGTGTGATCAAGAATAAAAACAAGTTTTGTGTGTTTTTTTTTCAATAAAGAGTTTTAGTTTTTTGGTAATGTTTGTTTTTGTTGAATTTTTGGGTTTGGAGAAAATGTAGGGGTTGTGGTCGATATAATACCTAAGTAGCCTTTTTTCTTACCTAGTAACCGATTGTAATTCATTATAATCATCCGTAAATGAAACATTAGCATTGGGGGCATAGTGGTAGTTCTTTTACTGAACTACATCGTTTTATAACGTTCTAAGTTCATTGAAAAAAAGTTTAAGCATTGGGGGCATATAACGGAATCTGACCTACAACAACTTAATTAAAGCAGTCAGAGGAAATCATGGAGTTTCTTACATACAAATCCTTCACGGCCTTATTATATTCAATCTTCTTTAATTAAATAACTTTATTTCCATTTCGTAATTTAAAACAAAGTAAACAAACATTGCGTTCTAAAATGCTGTTATGAGATACTATAGATTTGCTTTAAAAACATACTTTTATTGAAGGTATAATCACCCGATATTTGTACCTATAATCACCAATATTAAGTTTACAAATGTGCCTCCGTTTTGTAGCTAGCCAAGAAGACTAGTAAGGAGGAGTAAAGTCTTATAAGTTTAACCATTAATACAAATTCAGTTGGAGGAAACATTAATACAACTAATTTTAACTGTTAAATTACGCAAAACGTTTACACGTAACATTTTTAGTTAGACACAATATATAACCTGGCAAAATCACATCAATAAATAATTACAAATACAGGTGCCCCCCGTGAAAGTCCGTGAAAGTTATAAATAGTTTGTTGGAACATAGTACATTGCACTAGAAAATTGGAAAATGTTATTAAAACAACATAAAAACCTTCATATCTGAGTTATAAAACACAGTATAAAAGAGATATATGTAAAATATAGGATTGATATTACCGGGATTTTGCAAATACAAACGTAAATCGATGAATCATAAATTTTCACTATATATGTAAATTACTCCGAAACTTTTAAGTGATTCTGAAATCAGCATTTCTTTTCCCTGGGTAGGGTATGACACATATTTGGTAACTTAATGTTGCAACGTGAACAGTTTGAACAGACTTGTTGAGTGCCGGTTTCTATTACTATTTCTAAGAATTATAAAAAGGAGAGTCTGCCATTTCTTACAGACCGCAAAAGTATAATTTATGATGTCGGCAAGGGTTAGTAGACTTTCGGTTCTGAAATTTTCCAACCTAAAGAGGTCAGTACACCATGGTCATGCCAGGTACCGGGCGACCTTCTTGGAAGTATAGTTGTTTTGCCCGCTATCCCAGAGGATTTACAAGGCGACCTTTACAACCCGAATGCGCGCGCCACCGTGATTAGAGGCAGCCCACCCTACCTACCCTGACTGAGATTGACTCACATAGTTGGCCTTACTCTGCAACATTGATATTGTTATATTTGTTATGTTATGTTGGTTAATATTTCTTAAAACTATGAAATCTGCATTTTATTTCTTGCAAACCAAGTCCAAACACAACATAAACTAAATATTTTTAACGTATCTTAAAAATAAAACTGTCAATGATTACTGTATTTAGAAATACAACAGGAATGTCGAAGACATTTCGTGTTTGCTCTCTATTATAAATCAACAAATCATAAAACAATTCACTGTATTTGTTGCCTACATTTAGTCGAGATTATCCACAAATTAGTTTTTTGCTATGTTTTAAAACACTAAAACGGATGTTTAAAAGAGAACATAGAGAGGAACGATAAAGAACATTTTTTTAATGTCAAAAAAGTAAATTCTAGTTATTTGCGTGTTTTCAAATCATTTGGTTCATTTATATTATGTATTTAAACCTTGCGTTAATGGAAGTTAAGAATTTTCAAAGATTTTTAAGCTACATTTTCGTCATACATTTAAATATGAATAAATAACATTTTTTTTAGGATTTCAGTATTGTTCATATTATACATAGGACAAAAGAGTTACATAGTAGTTTGGTTTAAAAATATAAATTTAAAAATATACATAAAGTGAGAGTATGGGTTCAATAACAGTGGATCAAGTATGTTTTGCTAATCAATGTTTATTTAAAAATAAAACAATTTGTACATAAAAACATTTGTATATGTAGATTAAATAATGTTTTCGTTTAGTAGTACCTAGAGTCAATATAATTCTTTTTAAGGTTCAAATTGCTTTTAAATAGTCCTCCTCTAACAGAAAATAATAATTGAAGCTTATTTCAATAATTTGAACTATTTACTGAATACAAAACAAAAAACCATACAAAATAGAAAATATATTTAAAGACATTTGGAGAATCATTCTAATTAAAATTCATCATAAAATGTCTCTATCAAATCTAATGTAAAATAACCGGAAAATAGATACCTATTACTTACAACTACACAATATAGAAGTTTAAACTGTAAAAAGGTAACTTTAATAACTTTTTACAATGATATATAGTAAGATTGGAAATTATAAAAATGCTTTAGAGGCAGCTGGGCAACTTTTATAGTGTTCCTTATGAGTACCAGTACAATCAGACCAATGTGTTAAAGATGTCGTATCTAATGATTACCTAACTATCGTAATTGCGCAAACCCTCATAATAAGGCAGAAATATAGATAGAGAAAATGTAAACTAATGTTATCTTCCAAAATAACTTTCCTAAGTTTTGTAGTTGCCTATAGACAGGATTTTAACTTATTACAATAATCTTAGTTATTCATTTTCAACCCACCTCTCATACCAGCTGACTCTCTCCGACATTGGGAAACTTTATAGTAAATTTTTCCTCAGCACAGTAATACCAATTTAGTGTGTCAAGTTAAATGTATTATAATATTAATATATAAATGAAGCCTATATAATTTTTAAGGTTGCTAATTAATGGGAAATTATTGCTAGTTACGTACTATTTTATTAATGTACACGTTTCTAGCCATCGTAAATATTAAACAGATTTATGTATCATTCAACAATATGTAGCTTCTTTGACTTAAATTGATTGCTATGAATTCGTAGAAAAAAGGTAATGCAATATTTGCAAGTATTAAATAAATAATGCGTTAAACGCTCGAATATGAATTTAATCCTAAAGAATAAATTAATGATGTAATGTTCGTATTATAAACAGGCACAAATTAAATCGCAAATACCTTTATTTATATGTTTATTGACCCAATTAAATTTTTTTACGCTAAGAACTTAAAAATTCTAGGTATTGTCCTAGGATTTATAATATTTATTTTAGGCCAAAATCTAATTACTAATCTTATTCTACAGCTTCTGTATTTCCTGATAAATATAGTAAACGTTAACCTCCACTCCAGGCTCCCCCACTACATAATTGCCCCGCCCACTCCTCTTACCCCCACCATCGGCAGCGAGACCCTCAGAGACCACCTTAAAAATAAATCAATTTTATATGCAGTAATGAACAGCTTTTCAAGAAAATATAGTCTATAATGTTGTACTCATTCAGTTAGTTACTAAACCTTACTCGAGAGCTCTTTTGTGTTGTGGAAAAGTTAAAATTGTCTCAGTCTATCTACTAAGGCATATAATTACATCAGTACTTGGAAATAAGTATTTTTTTTTTTAATCATATATTTTATATTAATGTTGTATTTTTCAAAATTTAATGATTTGTTTATGGAGATTATCATAATACAACAATTCATTTGTACTCGCTTTTTGGAAAATACATGAAAGGGGTCTGTTTTAATTGTCCCTTAAACCAAAAGCGCTCAGACAGAATAGATTTATAAAGTCTCAGGTATTTGACACATCAGTTACACTTGGATATGTTCATGCATATGTGATAAAAAAACTATAACAATTAAGAGAACTATATTCTAAATTATGTCTTACAGAAAATGTTTAGACAATTTGCAGTAAGATAGGAATAAGTTGAAATAATTGTACGCTATATATAATTCATACTAAACTATAAGTAATAGTTGAAAACTGATTCAAACAGTTTAGTAGAAGAATTAATGGGTCTCTCTAGATTTAAATGTATTAAATTATTTGGAATAAAACACCAGATATCTCTTTCCTAGTACAGAGATATCAAATAATGAATTTAATTGATATATTAATATACTCGCATTTATAGAGTCTAGAGTCATATTTAAATATTTAATTTTTCAATCAACCTTCGGTGCTGCTCCGCGCTGATGGCCGGAGGCACTCGCATTTTGGGTGGCGGAGTGTGATCAAGAATAAAAACAAGTGTCGTGTGTTTTTTTTTTCAATAAAGAGTTTTGTTTTTGTTTGGTAAACGTTTGTTTTTGTTGAATTTTTGGGTTTGGAGAAATTTCTTAGCTAGTAACCAATTGTAATTCATTATAAATCATCCGTGAATGAAACATTTAGCGTTGGGGGCATAGTGTTCTGTCACTCAACTACATCGTTTTATAACGTTCTAAGTTTCATTGTTTTTTTACATCAATTAAGAGTTTTTTACATCCATAAAGTTTTAATAAAATAAAATAAAGTCCGGAAAATAAAAAAAATTCCAGTTATGGATATAAAATAATTAGTATTTTAAGTTTTTCAACAATAACACATTATATTGAGTCATTTTTTAACTTTAGATCCTAAATGAGTTATAAACAAAGTTTAACTCGTGTATTCTCCCCGTTGACAGGATCAGCTCTTCTGTCAGGAGTAGAAGATTGGCGGTGAGCCGTGGGGAACTGAGAAGGCAGGTTCGCCATGAACCAGGACTTTTCCCCATCCTGTTGCTTCTGGCGAACGTTTACCCTTGATGATATATTACCCGACGAACACTAGGACTTGGGTAAGAATTAATAGTTATTAATATAATTGTTATTATTATTTTTTACTACTTTATATAAAAAAAATAATATTCTCTACTGTATAACATCATTCATTTTTTTAATTCATGCTTGAGATAAATGAAAACATGTATTTTTATTATACATGTTAGCAAAATTAAGTAATATTTATTAGTTACGTTACTTATTGC
>NW_025784922.1:0-7169 GCF_021130785.1 Homalodisca vitripennis | reverse complement strand
TAAATAAAGTCCTTTCAGACTTTTCCTCCGGGTCATATTGGGGAAAGGTACCTGCGTCCCCCAAATTTCAAGTTTTCCAGCACTTCTAGAACATGTTAGGAATTTGTATCTAATTTTATCAGTGAGTGATCAGTCAGTCAGTTTCACATGCGGCCGTATAAGTATTTAGATAACCGTTAGAGATACGAGAAAAGTGACGGGATCTTTCTTGTCGAAAATTTAATTTTCTCTTTCGATTATCCATCAGATTTAAGCTACGACCTATTTTTTAGGCAGTACAGAGGTTGGGACAAAATACTGCACTGGGCACTTTAAAAATACCCACGTAAAACTTAAAAATCAATACTTAAAACGCGTTATGCGGCCAAACCTTTTGAGGATAGGGCAAAATGTTACGGGACCTTTTTTGTAAAATCACGCAATTTCCTAAATCCTAATGAACTTTTTGTTTCGAGCTACGACCAACCGTTTAGCCGCTATCGAGGCCGAAAAGGTACTTTTTTTTATGCGAAAAATTTCAAAATTAATTTCACTTGATGATTTTTACGGCCAAACCAATGAAGATTGAGTAAAAGGGTACCCAACCTTTTTTGTAGATAATCTTATTTCCATATAAATCAAAAATTAGTCTATTTTTGAGCTACGACCAACCGGTTTAGCCGCCTATCGAGCCCGAAAACAAAAGTTTCACGTAAAAATTTCAAAAAAATTGCACATAAATCACGGTTTTTTCCCGGCCGAACCCACTGGAAGTAGAGCAAAAAAAAGTCACTGGCAACTTTTCTGTTAGATCGCCGCAAATTTGCTAATTTGATGGGTCAATCAGATTTGAGCTACGACCCTACCGATCGGCCACTATCAGGCTCGAAACTTTATTTTTTAAGCAAAAAAATTCTCTGGAATGTCAAACATTCCCGCGTTTTGTCGCTTAAACCCCACACGAGACTTGGGACAAAAAGTCACTGGACCTTTTTTCGTAGTTAACTCTTCATTCCTGACTTAACGATTTTTTCGTTCAGATCGAAGCTAGCTATAACCGGTTCACCCGCTATCAGGCTTACAAGAAATGCCTGCAGGGGTAAAGAATGCGCGATTTTTGAGGGGACTTTTTTTGGAGGGCAGTTTAAAAAGTAAAAAAAAGTCCTGTTTTCAGACTTTTTCCCCGGGTCATATTTGTGGGAAAGGTACATGCGTGCCAAAATTTTTCAAGTTTCCTGCACTTCTAGAACTATGTTAGAATTTGTATCTATATATCAGTGAGTGAGGTCAGTCAGTCAGTTTCACATGCGGCACTTTTGTATTATGTATTTTATATAACCGTTAGATGATCCGAGGAAAAAGTGACTGGATCTTTCTTGTCGAAAATTTAATTTTCTCTTTCGATTATGCCATCAGATTTTAAGCTACGACCTATAATTTAGGCTGTACAGAGGTTAGGACAACATACTGCACTGGGCACCTTTAAAAAAAACAAAATATCACGTAAAAAACTTAAAAAATCAATACTTAAAACGCGTTTATGCGGCCAAACCGTTGTGGATAGGGCAAACAGGTTACTGGTCCTTTTTTGTAGATTCACGCAATTTCCTAAATCCTAATGAACGTTTGTTTCGAGCTTACGACCAACCGTTTAGCCGCTATCGAGCCCGAAAGGGTACATTTTTATGCGAAAAATTTCAAAATAATTACACTTGATCGAAATTTTACGGCCAAACCAATGAAGATAGAGTAAAAGGGTACCCAACCTTTTTTGTAGATAATTCTTATTTCTCCTAAAACAAACATTAGGTCTATTTTTGAGCTACGACCAACAGTTTAAGCCGCTATCGAGCCCGAAAACCAAAAGTTTCACGTAAAAATTTCAAAAATATTGCACATAATCAACGTTTTTCGGGCCAGAAACCACTGGTAAGTAGAGCAAAAAAGTCACTGGAACTTTTCTGTAGATCGCGCAATTTGCTAATTTGAATGGGTCAATCAGATTTGAGCTTACGACCTACCGTTCGGCCACTATCAAGCTCGAAACTTTATTTTAAGCAAAAAAATCTCTGGAATGTCAAACATTCCCGCGTTTTGTGGCTCTAACCACACGAGATAGGGACAAAAAGTCACTGGACCTTTTTTGTAGTTCACTTCCTTCCTGGACTAACGATTTTTCGTCAGATCGAAGCTAGCTCTAACGGTCCACCCGCTATCAGGCTTACAAGAAATGCACTGCAGGGGTAAAGAATGCGCGATTTTTGAGGGTATTTTTTGAGGGGTTTTAAAAAGTAAAAAAAAGTCTGTTTTCAGGACTTTTCCTTCCGGTGTTCATCATTGTGAAAGGTACCTGCGTGCCAAATTTCAAGTTTCCAGCACTTCTAGAAACTATGTTAGAATTTGTATCTATATATCAGTGAGTGATGTCAGGTGAGTCAGTCAGTTTCACATGCGGCTGTATAAGTATATTAGACTCGCCTTCGGCTCGCTGGGGCATACCGCCCCAGGCGCCCCCCAAAGATAAACGCTTGCAATTCGGGGGATAAGGGAATTCGGTGAGCTGGTTAAGTGGACCATTAAGTAAATGACAAGGGGATTTAAAAAAATTGACCCTTTTTATAGAATTTGTTTCGGATTGTTAAAACTTTTGACGTTGACGGGCATTTTGCGGTTTAACCGTTAGAGATGTTTAGAGATACGAGAAAAAAGTGACTGGATCTTTCTTGTCCGAAAAATTTAATTTTCTCTTTCGGATTATGCCATCAGATTTAAGCTACGGACCTATTAATTTAGGCAGTACAGAGGTTAGGACAAAATTACTGCACTGGGCTCTTTAAAAAAATATCACGTAAAACTTAAAAAATCAATCACTTAAATACGCGTTTTGCGGCCAAACCGTTGAGGATAGGGCAAAATGTTACTGGACCATTTTTTGTAGATTCAAACCGCAATTTTTCCTAAAATCCTAATGAACGTTTAGTTTCGAGCCTACGAACCAACCGTTTAGCCGCTATCGAGCCCGAAAAAATTAAAGGTAAATTTTTATGCGAAAAATTTCAAAATAATTTCACTTGAATCGCATTTTACGGCCTAAACCAATGGATGATAGAGTAAAAGGGTACCCAACCTTTTTTGTAGATAATCTTCATTTCCTAACATCAAAAACATTAAGTCTTATTTTTCTGACCTCACGACCAACATGCGTTTAGCCGCTATCGAGCCCAAAAACAAAAGTTTCACGTATAAAAAATTTCAAGAAAAATTGCCACATAATCACGTTTTTTCGGGCTCCGAAACCACTGGAAGTTAGAGCAAAGAAAGTCACTGGAACTTTTATGTTAGATCGCGCAATTTGCTAATTTGATGGGGTCAATTCAGATTTGAGCTTACGACCTACCGTTCGGGCCACCTATCAGGCTCGAAACTTTATTTTAAGCAAAAAAATCTCTGGAATGTCAAAAACATTCCGCGTTTTGTAGCTTTAACCACACGGAGATAGGACAAAAAGTACACTGGACCTTTTTTGTAGTTCACTTCAT
The DNA here is from genome assembly GCF_021130785.1 of Homalodisca vitripennis. Classification (NCBI taxonomy): domain Eukaryota; kingdom Metazoa; phylum Arthropoda; class Insecta; order Hemiptera; family Cicadellidae; genus Homalodisca; species Homalodisca vitripennis. Next base: position 3,651 of record NW_025784922.1, on the reverse strand, counting down.
TCCTGACTAACGATTTTTCGTCAGATCGAAGCTAGCTAGCTCAAACGGTTCACCCGCTATCAGGCTTCACAGACGAAATTGCCTGTTCAGGGGTAAAGAATGCGCAGGATTTTTGAGGAATTTTTTTGAGGGGTTTTAAAAGGTAAAAAAAAGTCCTGTTTTCAGACTTTTTCCTCCGGGTTCATATTGTGAAAGGTACCTGCGTGCCCAAATTTCAAGGTTTCACCAGCAACTTCTAGAAACTATGTTAGAAATTTGTATCTATATATCAGTGAGTGAGTCAGTCAGTCAGTTTCACATGCGGCTGTATAAGTATATTAGATAACCGTTAGAGATACGAGAAAAAGTGACTGGATCTTTCTTGTCGAAAATTTACATTTTCTCTTTCGATTATGCCATCAGATTTAAGCTACGACCTATAATTTAGGCAGTACAGAGGTTAGGACAAAATACTGCACTGGGCACTTTAAAAATATCACGTAAAACTTAAAAAATCAATACTTAAAACGCGTTATGCGGCCAAACCGTTGAGGATAGGGCAAAATGTTACTGGACCTTTTTTGTAGATCACGCAATTTCCTAAATCCTAATGAACGTTTGTTTCGAGCTACGACCAAACCGTTTAGCCGCTATCGAGCCGAAAGGTACATTTTTTATGCGAAAATTTCAAAATAATTTCACTTGATCGCATTTTACGGCCAAAACCAATGAAGATAGAGTAAAAGGGTACCCAACTTTTTTGTAGATAATCTTATTTCCTAAATCAAACATTCGTCTATTTTTGAGCTACGACCAACAGTTTAGCCGCTATCGAGCCCGAAAACAAAAGTTTCACGTAAAAATTTCAAAAAAATTGCACATAATCACGTTTTTCGGCCGAACCACTGGAAGTAGAGCAAAAAGTCACTGGAAACTTTTCTTGTAGATCGCGCAATTTGCTAATTTGATGGGTCAATCAGATTTGAGCTACGACCTACCGTTCGGCCACTATCAGGCTCGAAACTTTATTTTAAGCAAAAAAATCTCTGGAATGTCAAACATTCCCGCGTTTTGTCGCTTAACCACACGAGATAGGACAAAAAGTCACTGGACCTTTTTTGTAGTTCACTTCATTCCTGACTAACGATTTTTCGTCAGATCGAAGCTAGCTCTAACGGTTTCACCCGCTATCAGGCTTACAAGAAATGCCTGCAGGGGTAAAGAATGCGCGATTTTTGAGGAATTTTTTTGAGGGGTTTAAAAGTAAAAAAGTCCTGTTTTCAGACTTTTCCTCCGGGTCATATTGTGAAAGGTACCTGCGTGCCAAATTTCAAGTTTCCAGCACTTCTAGAAACTATGTTAGAATTTGTATCTATATATCAGTGAGTGAGTCAGTCAGTCAGTTTCACATGCGGCTGTATAAGTATATTAGATAACCGTTAGAGATACGAGAAAAAGTGACTGGATCTTTCTTGTCGAAAATTTAATTTTTCTCTTTCGATTATGCCATCAGATTTAAGCTAACGACCTATAATTTAGGCAGTACAAGAGGTTAGGACAAAATACTGCACTGGGCACTTTAAAAATATCACGTAAAACTTAAAAAATCAATACTTAAAACGCGTTATGCGGCCAAACCGTTGAGGAATAGGGCAAAAATGTTACTGGACCTTTTTTGTAGATCACGCAATTTCCTAAATCCTACATGAACGTTTGTTTCGAGCTACGACCAACCGTTTAGCCGCTATCGAGCCCGAAAGGTACATTTTTATGCGAAAATTTCAAAATAATTTCACTTGATTCGCATTTTACGGCCAAACCAATGAAGATAGAGTAAAAGGGTACCCAACCTTTTTTGTAGATAATCTTATTTCCTAAATCAAACATTAGTCTATTTTTGAGCTGACGACCAACAGTTTTAGCCGCTATCGAGCCCGAAAACAAAAAGTTTCACGTAAAAATTTCAAAAAATTGCACCATAATCACGTTTTTCGGCCGAACCACTGGAAGTAGAGCCAAAAAGTCACTGGAACTTTTCTGTAGATCGCGCAATTTGCTAAATTTGATGGGTCAATCAGATTTGAGCTACGAACCTACCGTTCGGCCACTATCAGGCTCGAAACTTTATTTTTAAGCAAAAAAAATCTCTGGAATGTCAAACATTCCCGCGTTTTGTCGCTTAACCACACGAGATAGGACAAAAAGTCACTGGACCTTTTTTGTAGTTCACTTCATTCCTGACTAACGATTTTTTCGTCAGATCGAAGCTAGCTCTAACGGTTCACCCGCTATCAGGCTTACAAGAAATGCCTGCAGGGGTAAAGAATGCGCGATTTTTTGAGGAATTTTTTTGAGGGGATTTAAAAGTAAAAAAGTCCTGTTTTCAGACTTTTCCTCCGGGTCATATTGTTGAAAGGTTACCTGCGTGCCAAATTTCAAGTTTCCAGCACTTCTAGAACTATGTTAGAATTTGTATCTATATATCAGTGAGTGAGTCAGTCAGTCAGTTTCACATGCGGCTGTATAGTATATTTAGATAACCGTTAGAGATACGAGAAAAAGTGACTGGATCTTTCTTGTCGAAAATTTAATTTTCTCTTTCGATTATGCCATCAGATTTAAGCTACGACCTATAATTTAGGCAGTACAGAGGATAGGGACAAAATACTGCACTGGGCACTTTAAAAATATCACGTATAACTTAAAAAATCAATACTTAAAACGCGTTATGCGGCCAAACCGTTGAGGAAATAGTGGCAAAATGGTGTTACTGAGACCTACTGTTTGTTTGTTTGGAGATTCACAGCGCAATTTATCCATAAAATCCTAATGAAACGTTTTGTTTTGTCGAGCTACGACCAACCGTTTAGCCGCTATCGAGCCCGAAAGGTACATTTTTTATGCGAAAATTTCAAAATAATTTCACTTTGATCGCAATTTTACGGCCCAATCAATGAAGATAGAGTAAAAGGGTACCCAACCTTTTTGGTAGATAATCTTTATTTCCTAAATCAAACAGTTGTCTATTTTTGAGCTACGACCAACAGTTTCGCCGCGTATTCGAGCCGAAAAACAAAAGTTGCACGTAAAAATTTCAAAAAAATTGCACATAATCACGTTTGTTCGGCCGAAACCACTGGAAGTAGAGCAAAAAAGTCACTGGAACTTTTCTGTAGATTCGCGCAATTTGCTAATTTGATGGGTCAATCAGATTTGAGCTACGACTACCGTTCGGCCACTATCGGGCTCGAAACTTTATTTTAAGCAAAAAAATCTCTGGGGGGAAAATGGTCAAACATTCCCGCGTTTTGTCGCCTTAACCACACGAGATAGGGACAAAAAGTCACTGGACCTTTTTTGTAGTTCACTTCATTCCTGGATAACGATTTTTCGTCAGATCGAAGCTAGCTCTAACGGTTCACCCGCTATCAGGCTTACAAGAAATGCCTGCCAGGGCGTAAAGCATGCGGCGATTTTTGAGGAATTTTTTTGAGGGGTTTAAAAGTAAAAAAGTCCGTGTTTTCTGACTTTTCCTCCGGGTCATATTGTGAAAGGTACCTGCGTGCCAAATTTCAAGTTTCCAGCACTTCTAGAACTATGTTAGAATTTGTATCTATATATCAGTGAGTGAGTCAGTCAGTCAGTTTCACATGCGGCTGTATAAGTATTTAG
>NW_025784921.1:0-24678 GCF_021130785.1 Homalodisca vitripennis | reverse complement strand
TTGAAAATTAGGAGCTCTGTCCTCCAAAGGTTGGTAATGGTAACTCTTAATTTGATATTAAATTAACATTAATTTTTTATGATCTCTGCAAATATTTATTTTCTGCATATAATAATTTGAAAATATTGAGATTCAATAGAATAGATAGTTTTTAAGATTGACTTTATTTTCTTTTTAATTTAATATTTGTGAATTTTAATTATGCAATTATTAACCTCTAAACAATTAATTTAATGTACCAGAAAAAACATTAAAATTTGGTCATTGAAGGTTTGAGATGCAAGGTTGAATGCAAAAAGTGGAGTAATAACCATTTCTTCAAGAAGCTTAGAAAAGTGTTTGAACTCTTGTATTTTATTATTTTTACATAATGCTTCCTTTAGCTGAAAATGTAACTCAGTTCAACGCCACAATCACAGATTAAAATTATTGTCTTTGTAGTTAAAAATTTGAAGCCTATCATATGCCCACATTTCATTTTCATTCACGACCTCTAGACTAATATCTATAAGATAAATGCAATACAAATCTTACTAAACTTACAATAGAAGAACTAATGAATTCAATTACTTTGGTTTCATTTAAAATGCTTACTTTGTATTTTCATAAAAGCACAAAAGAATCTAGTCAAATCTAACAACCAAGTGGCGTAATACATACCCCGCAACCCCCGCAATGGCGGGTGTCGGGCGCGGCGTGTCAAGGGGCGCCACACGAAGGAATGAAAAAAAAAAAAAAAATTATACCGATTTTACCAAATTTCTTAAGTTGAATATCACTATTTTCATTGTAAATTCCTTATAATTTTTATTTTGTATAAATGAGCTTAGCGAGGAAATATCGTAGGCCTATTATCATTTCTTGTTTTAGTTAAACGCCTTCAAAAACTTAAAGCAGGCAAACTATTTGCATGAACCCCGCCACGGAAGTGTATTTTATAAAAGGCGTCTTTTAGAGTGACCGTGCTGTTATGTGAGCGTGGGGGGTGTTGCGTGCGGTTTGGTGTTACTGCGCTGTTGTGTTCATGTTGCGACTTGAATACTCCCCTCCCTCCCTCCACACTACCATAGTAAACCAAATGTAATGTTAGGCTAGTTCCTTCACTAGTATACTGTGGTTTTTACCTTGTGTCTACTCAGTCATTATGATTCATTACTCGGTTACGTGTTTTTACTGCATTTTTCGAAGATTGTGATTTATTCAGTAGCTCCGTACAGAACTGTAAGATGTGACACGGTTTAGGTTGGGCTGAGTGAGAGAAAGTGTTTTGCAAACTACACCTCTTACAGGTAAAAACTATATAGATTATGGGAACGATTGTGTACTTAGAAAACTAAATCAATTAATTTAAACAAAAAATGTCTAAAAAAACCTCAGTGGATGCAGAATAACCGAAAGCGGAAGAAAGGAGGAGGAAGAAGAAAAAAGCAAAAAAACACCAAAAAATGTGATCTATTTTTTAAGATCTGGACATATTCTGCTTAGGTAAAAACAATGACAGGTGTAAGGAAACAAATAAACTTCCGGTTTAATTTGTTGAGTGTAGTGAAATAAGTTCTGACCTACCTGACCATTCGGAGACAGAAAATGGAACGCATTTCTACTCACGACCCCACCCGAATTCACAAATAACGAACCATACGTGAGTCTGAAGACGTTAAGATAAAATAATGATAGCTGTAGCTGTAACCGTAGACATGTGAATAAAAACTGTGTTTTTGCATATTGATACTAATGAAAATCAGTCAACAACGTGGTGTTTATTTAAAATCTGACCATTGGGACCTCATACCACTACATGACGGAGTATCCCTCTTAAAAGAAGAAGATAACAACTTTCATTTTGAATTTTGAACCATGTAGGCCGCACAGGGGCCTTTTCCTCTAAAGACTTCGACAAAACAATAGATACTTTTTAAGCAGTTGAATTTTTATTACAAAATTGCCAAAACGGTGCCAAAAACATAGAATCTGGTTTTGGCTTTGCGGTATATTCACCTTTAGATTATATATTGGCTATACTGTGAACCTTGGTTGGGTTGTTCGCTGACAGAACACTTGTGGAACGCCCTAAATTTAAAAGATGCCTTGGTGTAAAGGTCTAACTAAAATGATTGGCAAGGTTTAAGCAAAAAAAATTTTAAAGCGATAACATGAAACATGTCTGTCGTTAGTTACACATTAAATGGTCATGTGTTAGCTACTAACTAGACGACGGCCGTTCTTTGGCAGTACTAGGGAGCTGTCCTATTTTAACTCAGACCGGGTAGCAAGTTTGGTGTCATTCTGATAAGAGAATGACTTGCAGTCTTCTCCTCAGTTATAGTTCACTGATACAATTGCACGACCACCTTTATAGTACCGCTAAAATAAAAAATAGCCAAGACTGCAAAGTGATCACCTTATTCAAAAGTATGAACCTGAGTTATTGTGAGATTCTCAATAAGACTTTTTAGGATTGTAGTAATAACTAAAAATGGGGGCTACTTGTAACTATACGCGTTTCAGAGGGACATCGGAATTGAAAATAGTTGAAACAGTGGGACACTAATTGTCCGATCCCTGAGCCAACTTCTGGAAACTTTTTTGAATTATTATAGATTTTGTTGTTCCACGGATGAACGATCCTCCTTCTAAAAAAGTGCCATCTTAATGTGTGAAGAACGATCAATAGCAATAGTTTATACAGTATTATTGTCTCACGCAAATAATCCAAAATGAAACATGATTCATGTTTTGCGTCAGCAGCATGTTCTGGATGAAGTTGGTAAGTGAAATCCTAAGCAGCTTCCTTTTCCTCTCTTCTCTGGCTTATTAGACACACACTCAAGGACGTCCTATCAAAAACTGATCAACTATCGATAGTTAATACGACAATAGGGTGTGGGCAGTCGCAAAACTACCGAAAAAAACCTTGGGAACATTAAAGAATCATTCTTGTAGGGTTCATAGCTCTTACAGAAGCTCAAAATTCGGAAAACAAAAATTACTTAAAACGAGGTTTGTTTAAATTTTTTGGTGAAGAGAGAAAAGAACAACATTAAAATTGAAAAAGTGTGAGAAGGCCCAAGGGTTATTGACGGAGGCAGCCGCGTGATAGCTATGAGTGGAAACTATTCTGGAATGCCAATCTAGAATAGAAGCAAAGAGTCGCCAAAATGCAGAGTACGGTGCATTGTGCCTCGCGGATTAATTTAAGAATTTGTGTACGATCAATGACTTCAGTTATACTGACAATTAACAGAAATGATTTTATTTTTTAAACGATTTGGTCAAGTCAAATTTACGTGTTATTTTCGGTCGGAAATGCCTGCCAAGATTGGCAAGCTTTTGAGAGAGAAATCTATGGAGCAAAGGGGGTCCTAACTTAGCAAGAACACTCAATAAGATTGTGCGTCCCGAATAAAACTCCCGTTGGTCATCCTAGGTAGGGGGCGGATTGTTTGACTGGCCATTAAAGTGTAACTTTGTTTTCTGTCCTTAAGAGCTGTTTGACGAAATGATTATACTAGACTTCTAAAAAGGAAATAAAGAGGTTTTAGAGGCAACTTGGAGAGCTCAGAAAAAAAAACTCAAAGTGACGTGTTTTTCCAGATTTGTATTGGATGATTTTTCTTACTTGTCTCAAAGTAAGGTTTTTAGAGAGAATTAAATATTACATCTAAAACACTACAAAAAGAGGATGTATCAATTGACGAAGCTACAGCCCTTCTTGGAAAGAGTAATGACTGAACTAAAGAGAGCAAGAAATGAGTTTGAAGGTGAGTTGTTAAAGAAGCTGAAACGCTAGCCCAGGGGATGGAATATTGATTCTTCTCTGGCCCGACTAAAACGATGTAAAAAAAAGTAAAAACTTTTTTGACGAACTGACCAACGATGTTGAATTTTCTAATCCATTGCAAGAATTCAAAATAAAAGAATTTTACAGGAGCTTGGATATAGTTATTGCTCAAATCTCCAGACGTTTTGAGAGCATGGTCAGGATTAACGATCAGTTCATCCTTTTTAACTCCAAAGTACCTCACAGAGAAAAGTGATGATGAACAAATTTTTTTCAGCCAGGAAGTTTTTGTGAGAAGTATGAGGAAGATGTTTCACACGGGTTGGAGACACAAATAGTGTGTTTTCAGAAACATTGTTTCGGATGAAATAAAAACAAGAGGATTGAAAAAAGTTAAGGATTTAGCCCTCATATTTAATGATAGAAAACGTGACTTTGTCAAGCAGCCTTCCTGATGTCTGCACAGCGATGATGATGTTCTTGACTCTCCCAGTTACGTCAGCGTCCGCGGAAAGGTTCGTAATCACCAAAATATTCATAAAAAACCCGTACTAACTAAAATTAATTTTTGTGTTAAGAAGAGTTATTATACCCTTTAATTATATACTTGTATTATAACCTGAAAATGGCATATATGTTAACAACATAGTTTTTTAATCTTATATAAATTTTCAGGTCATTTTTCTAAACTCAAGCTCATAAAAGAATTATTTGAGAAACACTAATGACCAATACCAGGCTGAGCGCTTTGGGGAGTCCTTTGAGCATAGAACATGAACGGGGCTCGTAGGATCAACTTGAAGATGTTAAGCTGAAAAATATTTCAGTTTTAAGAAGAGGAGAGGGTTTAAATAAATGGAAATAATTAACATGTCTACAATTTTTTCTATTTTTATTTTAATGTTTGAGAATGTTTTTCATTAATAAATAATTATGATGAATAAATTCATTTTAAAGTTTTTCTTTTCCTTTTTGATCTTTTTACAAAATGTATAAAAATAAACATTGCACAGCACGGGACTATCAACTATTTACACAAATTTAAAGCCACTCTTAAAAAGTAAAGGTTTGTTTTCTATTACAATTTACCGTAAGTAGAGTGAACATCATGAGAATAAAGGTAGACCAGGGGGAAGTAGGCTATAATTATAACGATGCGTGTAGGTCAGTAGGAGGAAGGGGGGGGGGGTGTTAGGAGCCGACAGGAGGGGCGCATTTCAGTACGCTGCGGGGGGGCGCGACTCTGTCTAGTTACGCCACTGCTTAACAACCCAATACCTTTAATAGAAAGTTCAATATAAATAATATGCATCTGTGATACAGATTCTATTCAGCAAATTAATCATCTCAAGGTACTTTTTTATCTTTAAACTTCTAATGAAGTTATATGATTCTATGTTATATAAGTTAGTAAGTTAAATCCTTATGTTTATTATAAATTAGTCTTTTTCAAACATTTTTATGTTCAACTTTGTACATTATCTCGTTACTTTAATGTTTGTAAAACAATAACACTGAATGTCTAATGTCGTCATGTAGATACTGCTGGGATTGGTGCTATTGTCATCTTCCATCTACCTTCTTATATACACATTAAGGATTCCACATGGCACAGCAATAGACATCCAAGTACTCCTATTTGTATCACTCCTAATGGTGCTCATAAGACTTCAAGTCTGATGTTTCATATTTCAGAAAATTGTGGTATGTTAAAAATATTGTAATTTTTATTCAAAATTTAGATTTAAATAAATATTAATTATGATACTTGCCCTCAACCCCTCCCCCCTACAATCACCTTACTGCCTTGGCCTTAGCTGACAGCCACTCATTCTTTCTATTTATAAAATCAACGTCTTTAACAAACTATAATGGTTTTGATTGAATTTTTAAATGGTATATCCCATTAAATACTTAACAAAATGAACACAACCTCCATCTCTATGGTTCTTTTCAAATTTTAGATTGAATTTTAATGTTTAAATTAGATGTAATTATTGAAGACACATTAGAAAATATTAGAATTTGTTAAAGTTTTATGTAAGTCAATAATATTTGACATTAATTAATTAATTACATTAATTTAAGTTGTTTTTAACCCTAGAACTGGCATTCAATTCAGTTGACTTGAACAACAACAGCGGGTATCCTAAATGAGCTACTGTATCTGCACATTCATGTCATCAACTCAGGATGGCTTGTGTAGTCTAAGATGCTACTCTCAGATATCAGGGAGTTAGCCTTGGATTCATGGGTTTTTTGCAGTCTGGTGTACACTTATATAAGAGTTACTGTCTTTGGTGAAGCCAGTGGGAGGGCCCACCTTAAATTAATGGTGGTAGGCTTAAGTGGAAGTTGGTGAGATCAGTGATTTTCTTATATAAGTGTACCAGACCCGAAACACGTTTTGCATTTTTTGTCTTTACAACTAAAAAAAAAGCACTTGCTTTATTTTTATTTTACGCTATATGAGGCATTTATTATTGATTTAATGACTATAAATAATAGCACTTAAGAGTTACAAAACCATTTATACTATAATCATACCCATTAACATATGCAGAAGTTCATATAAAACGGCGGGGGAAAAATTAGTCATTAAAACATCGCTAGTTCCAGGGTTTTAAACCAACAGCATTGAATTTTAAATACCTTTTACAAGTACCCTTAAGTTTAAATGTAAACCGTAATAATATGAATAATATGATGCCATTTTACAGCTTCAAAAAGGTAACAGTTTTCAGCCCTCAAAATCAAGTTTTCTTGGAAACATTAAATTTAGTGGAAGATTTTTTACAATACACAATAAATCAATGAAAGCTATAGAATATAACCCCACTAAAACCAAAAATACCTAATTTACATCAAAGTATTTTGTTTTAATTTCCAATGCTCTTACATTTTTTTTAATAATTTTTAATTTGTAGTAATTAATAACTTAATTGTTAATTATTAAACCATTTTATTCAATTAGTTTTTAAATATCATACAAATTTCAGTAACAAAGTAATCTAACAGCACACAATTTTATCATATTGAGTAACTGGATAATGCTTTGGTTAAATTATTTTATATACAATACTTAATTTTCAATATTTTCACGTTTGTTTGTGAATTGAAGAAGCACACCAGGTATATGAGTGTATACAGATATATTTTTTGTTTAAAGAAAAGTACTGTGATAACGCTTTTATAGTATAATATCTTTTTCTTGATGAAGTTAATATTTTTATGCTCAACTTCTTTAAAAGACTAGTAATAGTACTCATAAAAAATAGAGATTTAATTTGAGAAAAAGATAACTTTTATTAGGAATTTAAAAATAAATCAACTCATTATAATGTTAACAAAGCCTTTCCTCAAATAAACGAAAAATATTTCAACAAAAGTTTTTGGACCGCTGAATTCCACGCCTATAAATAGAAGTACTTGCGTTTTCAATATGCAGCACTTGCTTTAATTGAACCTTACAAGTAGGGTTCATTCAAACCTGTGATGTAAGCCTCCCCTCCATTAGGTTGCCAAGCAACACCCAACACCCACCACCCCCGCAACCATTGATGCCAGGGTAGCCATTCCAATTGTGCTGTCTCACCCCCCAGCTTATTGTTTACTTGCCTATTTCCTTCGTTTCATGCAGATCACCCCCACTTACAGGTAAGATATTACACCATTCTTCCCAACACCTCTGACATTGTTTACTTGTCTCTTCTAATACTCATTTATCTACCATAACATAAATTAGATCAGCCACTGTAAATAGAACATGGTTTGTTATTAATAGCTCTCCCTTGTCTGACCACAAGCAAGATGGTCCATTCTGTCAGATTTGAGCGGGTTCCTCTCCAATAGATTTTTTCTCACTCGTGTTGTGATACCGACTTTCAGATATCACGTTATATAGCAGAGACTAGTTAGTAACAAATATTAAAATGAGAAAAGCTTTAAATACTATGTATACATCAACTTATATATACTTTAGTTTCATTCTGAATGGGTTAACAATGGATTCAGTGGCAACATAACCTTTAGAACTTAATTAAAATAAATTAAACATCAGGAACATCTTCTTCCGATATTTTTTAAGACTAGATTATAAATGCTAATGTGGAACCATGCTTTTGCCTCCAATCAACAATCTATTATGAAATTACTTTCAAAATAGACATAAAACAATGTAAAACAAAAATGCATGTGCTACACTTTTTTTCTTTCCAGAAAACCACCTTCCTTGACCCAACTTGAAAACAAACTTCAGCAGTTCTTCACATCCCCATAACACTAATGACGGTTGGAACTTTACAAGGACAAAGATGTTTATCACCTCCTTCAAAAAACTGTAAATGTCTTCGACTTAAACACCAAAATTAAAAGGGTAAGTTTTGAACATTCGCATCAAATGATTAAATCCAAATGTTTTATTGCAACGATAGTCTTCCAATGTTTGAATATTTTCGAAAGTGCAGCACATTCCAGACGTTCTATTTAACAATGTAGGTAGAAACTAGTAGATAACTTTATTATAAATGATAGAACAAAACAAAAAGCCACAAAAAGTATTGACATAATAAATATGTTGTGATTTTTCACCAACTGCATTTCACTGCACAAATATTACAACATACTTAGAAACCATTGCAACCATCAGAGTTACTCTTCAAAAATGTCCTCTGCCCAATATTTTATGTAATAAAACACTCTCTTTTTCCTATCCAGCCTATATACCCAGCATTAGGTAAATTCCCATGACATTTGTTTGCTACATATAAGATGGAAGATAAATAGCAATAACCAATTTATCAAAGTAATATACCAACATATATATTTTCAGATGAAAGAAATTTTAAAGGATATAAATGAGGTGTAGTCTTGTTACTATAGCTGAGGTCAACTGTTTTTAGAAGGTGTTATTTACTAATAACCAATGACAACCAAAGGTGTAAAGAAGTAACCCAAGGTTTATATAAAGTTTGAAAGTGGATTTAAACATTGGCAGGGAGTGCTGAATCCAGTTTTTAACGCAAAATTCCATTCCTTCATAACTCAAGTGTGATCTGGACACGTTTTAAGCTCAAATGTCACCAGATAACACAATCGTTACATGACGCAGAACACCCAACAGCAATCCACTCCAGTCTCAAAACATCCTCAAAATCTGACCTCAGCTTCAAGTTGAATTGAGTTGTACCAAATTTGTTGCATACAGTACTACCAGTCCTTGTGAAAAGACATAAATAAAAGAGTAAGAAACATTACCACCACAAAGTAGAATTTTTATTATCACATGAAGGCTACTTTGTATCAAGGGCCTCATATTCTTTTCTTTTCCAGAAAACTTTGGATACCACAGAGATAAGCTCTGCCAAAGAGAGAGCTGCTCGGGATAACATATATGTGTAAGTAAATAATTTAGAATCCTTATTAATATTCTATTTTTGTTAGTAGATTTTGAAGTTATAATTTTAATCTAATGTACATGAATATACTTGTGTATTGTTTGAACATTAGAGGTCAATTTGATTTGTAAATTTGCAATGGACCTTTTCAAGGAGAAGTCAATTTACTCTTAGAGAATACTATCCAAATTACATTCTGAGCAGCAGTTACTTTATACCCTCAAGAGATTAATTGCAACATTTACAAAATGTTGGCACGCAAATCAAATTCTTTATCTGTTTAATTATGAGGATAAATTAAACTTTTTTCCATAAATAAGTTATGTAATCATTTACGCAATTGTGTAATTATATAAGCCTCTTTAATGTACTGATAACAAACTGGAAGTTATGAAAACAACTTAGCTAGTCAAACTAATCTTCTTACTTAAATTATATTTATTAAATTGATTCTACAACAATATATGAGAAATATATATGTCTTTGTTAACATTTATCATTTGGTACTTTATAATATGAGTATTTATAAAGTATTTTGCAATATTTTGATATTAATAGCGTTTTCTTTCATAAATCAATATAACTTTATTTGTGTTTTAACTCTTTTCTTGGCATTATATAGTGAGTGTGTCATACCACTGAGACTAGACACAGACAAGTGATACATCTAAATGAATACATGCTAAGTAAAGGGTTAAAAAATCTTGTAACGCTAAACAATTTTGTTAAATTTTAAATGTAATTGTAGAATGCAATAAAAATTTCATTTCTCTAAAATAAAATTACTATGTTCTCACAACATTGAATATTATTCAGCTCTAAATAACATAATACTGAAAAATATAAAAATGTCTACACTCAGCTGTATTTATAATTGAAATAAGTTATTCAACACAATCAAAAACAGTACATTACACTTACACTACATTACACTAAGTAATTACACTTTTTAATACGGCATTGTGCCTGAGTTGAAGTGCAGGTATATTTCAAAAGATACTATATAATTGGTTAGCCAAAATTACGCCTAATTAATAGCTAGGAAGAAAAAATTCAAAATTTAATTTACTAATAAATAATTGTTATTATCCACATAAATTTCTGCACAGGTAACAATTTGGTATTTAAATCTAAACATTAATACCTTTACTCACACAACACACGCACACACAAATTAATACACAAGTTTGTTAATTTCAACAAACTAAATAAACTCATCATAAATGTGATACCTTTCAGGATGTAGCCTTTTGGATGAGACATTTGAATGGACTAAAATAATTATTTAGTTTTAATGAAGCTGTTACAATTCTCCATGAATTTGTAAATAAAGAATACTGTAAAAAAAAAATGTGTTCTGTAACTAAAAAATATACGAGTATATCAAGCAAGAGATTAACACACATTGATGTTCATATTTATTGCAGGTTATTTTTAACAATGGTGATCTTAACTGCAGTGTCTCTGCTACTCGGTGAGGCATTAGGTCTGCAGTGGACCTTGTGTTCCAAGCCGCACAACAAAACGGCCCAGGACAGCAGTTGGTACCACTGGCCCTGGAATTGGAAGCATGATGGACCATTTTTTAACACCATCAGAGTCTTATCAGGAAACGCTGGAACTCCCTGTCACTTCCAGAGAAGAGAAAAGAACTTTTCAGAGCCACTTTCGGGCTGAAGTTGACCTCTACGACATGTACGATACAGCTAAGGATTCACACTCTGTCAACTCTGATGAAAAAATATAATGGATTTAAAATAACTGGACTCCACATTGAAATAAGTTTACCATAATATCCCTTCCTAATCATAAGAAACTAAACTTATATTTTTTCATTTGAATACAGTTCTTAAATATATAACTATTTTGTATTTGTGAATTTATTTGCTTGAAAATAACCATGCACATATATTTATAACATGGAGTTAAAAGCAATACAATATGAAAATAATGTTACAGATGGTGTGTCTTTTCTATGAAATACTAAACTGACTGAGATACTCCTATTGTGGTACAGTTAATAATATTTCATTCTGACTTCCTCTGCCCTACTGAAATAAAAATATATCAGAGAAAGTTTGTGTTGTTTTTATTTATCCTATTCATGTTAGGAAATCTTACTATTTGTAATGGTAAATAGTGAAAAATGTATTGAAATGTACATAAACCCATATCTTGTACATTTTTGGTTATTCATTAAGTCCTGTCCTCAATCTTGCAAAATTTTAGAAAAGCTTTTTTTGTCAAGAATGCTTGGTTTTCTTAATAATCAGCTGTCCAATCACCAATTTGGTTTTTAAAAGGGTAAATCGATGGTAGAAGCAGTAGTGAGTTTGGTCAATATGATTTAGAGGGGTTTTAAAACCGGAATCCCCACTTTAAAAGTGTGTTCCTGGACTTATCCAAAGCTTCGACTGGACCATTTATTTTTTCCCAAGAGCACTCAACAGCTCAAATATACTTACAGTTTCTTCAAGATAAACTACCGCATTGCTTGAAGATATTCCTCTTACAACGCGACGCCAGCTGTACTTCCAATTATTATGGCGTGTCACCACATTTTTCAAATATTTTTTCCACCTACTTGAATCACAAGTTTCAAAATAAATGGATCTAGTCGTGAGGTAATATACAACTGGCCATCTAGGTCTGTAGATCATTCACCATTTGCAATTTTGCATTTGGGGATAGATAATTCCATTAAAGCACTACTTTAGATATATTAATGAAGCTTTTATACAGTTAAAGGAAAGCCCTGTTAAACTATAGAAAGCAACAAGAAAAAATACATTGAAATCTGCGGAGACAGTTTTGAAAATTTACTGTAATTTGGTTGAATAGGTTTAGATTAATATTTTCCAGTTAATTTTACTTTGCACTGTAATGAATAAAAAATTATTTAATCAAACTTTGGATTGAAAAATACGTTTTTTTCCAATCCATTTTTTTATTTGATACTGGTTTTCTTAAAAAAAAATACTGAACTCTACAGTTCCGTGTCCTGTTTTATTTGATTTATTAGGTCAAAAACAACAAGAAACGATTTGCTCCTTAATCTACCTAACCAGAATTTCAAAAATTCAGAAACTCGTTTTATATGATGAGCTGAAAAATCCGGGTGAAATCCTTTTATGAGCCGTAAATCGCAAATAAAGCATATCTGTACCCATGTTTATATAAACTTTTTCCAGTATTTTTTGCATGTAGAATGAAGGCTCCCACAGTTCCTGCATATTCTTTCGTGAACCACTTGTATTAACAGTTACACATTTACTTTGCTATATGGTGCATGTTTGTGTTATTAACAAATTGTATTAGAAGTAAATTTAGATACATTTGTTCATATAGAATGTGAATCAGTTATCTTAGCTTATATAGTAACAATCAATTGTGTTTTCCTAGTTTTCGTAATGCTACATGTGTGTATCATAAACAATTAATTAATGATATAGAAGTCATAATTCCGCGCTACTACCCAATAAAATCTTGACACTTATATATTAGAAAATTTATAGAAATCGCTACCATCTTTAATAGTTGACATAATTATATAAACAATATGTCTTTGATTTTAGAATCATTTACCTATCTTGATTCCTTTTAAATATGTGAGGTATCTAAGTAATATTGTAAGGGCAAGATATTTAGGTCCTAACTCAAACTTTCTACCATCTTTTCCACATCACATAAAGTTTCCTTTTCAAAAATTATCCTGAATTTTAAACAATCATCTTACTTTGTCTAAATTTAAAGAGCCGCTGATTCTCGTAGCGCGCATAGTTGTGCCAAACTGGACAGATACATTTCATATTGGGACCAAATTTTAGTTCCTTTTATACATCTTTCTTCTCTCAATACCAATTCTTTTGTTCAAGTAAGTCTTCGTATTAATTATTATCTTATTTGCAAAAGTTCTTATAACTGTTTGCAGGCCAATATTTAGTTTTCTCAATTCAATTCCATAAAGATGTACCAGTAGTTTGGTTATGTTTTCAACAGATTACTATAACTCTCACAGACACAATTTCTTAGGAGCACTGAGGCAAATGTTTCAGATCGGAGGGGGGGATCCACAACCCCCTCCTTCACAATTACGATCAATTCCACTATTAATACTAAAATAATGTATTCATACCTAATTTATACATCTAATGTACTTCTTTATATCTATGTATAATATGGGAAGATGTTTTCAGATTAACGTGTCCCTAAACCATATTAATAGGAGCGAGGTAAAGTGACCTCAAGAATGCTTAAAAAACCAACATACACAACAATTAAAGCTCCTTTTAACTCCCGGTAAAATCACGATAAGATAGCATACTCGTATTTTAAATTGTTTTTCGTCAGAGAATTAATATACTTATGTGCGAAAAAAACTGTAAGAGTGTCTCAAGCTTGTGAATCTCAAAAACCTTCAAAATATAAAACTGAGAACTAATTTATTTTCTTGATCGTAAAATATCCCAATCACTTGTATGAGGTACCTGTCATTGGTGTTTGATTTTAGGTGGGAGAAATTGTATTAAAGGACAGTTTAGAATGCAGTATGGGAAAATTAACATTTCATTGCAGACTCTTTATTTATGACATGTTTATAGATGCCTAGGAATTAATTAACAGGCGTTTATTTTTTTTATATGTTTGGTCCGTTAATTTATTTGAATTGATAAAAGTTTTTTTGAAATATTGTGTTGTCATTAGACTGTCCATGTTTTGTGAAGGTTTATTAGTTAGCACCTGTTTATCTCAGTCACTTGATCATCCTCAAATATTAATTATTTTTTGCGAGTGGAAGGAAAAGTTTTAGGTGGGGTAATATATTTAAAGTTGAGTGTAGATTATTTATTAAAAGGGAATTCGTGCTTTCCTTTATATTTATGTGTCCGCCTTATTTGAAACGGTTTCATTTTTGTAAAAATTATACACGCCAATATATGTATTGTGTTAATCTTTATAAGAGAAATCCATGAGTCTTTTAGCTTATAAAAATATTGAAATTTCACAATTTAGGCTATCCATTTTTTTGATACTCTACTGTACATAGAAGATATTGTGGTTACAATCTATTTTCAAATGGGATGTTAAGATGGGCTATGGTGACTTTGGGCTCATGATTACAGCTTCTTATGTTTAAAGCTATAATATCTGTTCTCCCATACCATTTAGGACACCTTATCTGGAAACTTGTCAACTTTATATTACAAATTTTTGTAGATTTTTCATTATAAGTATTCATTTGTGTCATCTAACAATACAAAACCTTATAGGTGGTGAGGCAAGGTAGACCAAGGTAACCTATCTTTGTAATAGTCTAAACATAGGCTACCAATTATCTACTTCAGATAAAACTAATGGACCAATCTAAACCCTATAAAAAATTGTTTTTGTTATACAACATCTTACTATAGGTATTTAAGCTTAACTACTGAGTTTTTTTGGTGCTTGTATCTTAAAAAAAATAAAATTTTTTATGATGATTTTTTTTCAAACCCATATATGAAATATCAAACTTGGAAATTTAGAATATTTTTTTTAGGTACCTACTATTATAATAAATAGGAAGGCTATGTCTCACAAAAAAATCTCACAGCTAGGTGCACAACAATACCTATTATACAAAAATGTGTGTAAAAAGGTTTTCAGAAGTATTGCATGTGTTCTCCAAGTAGTATAGTTTCTGAGAAGAACGTGGTTGTTGTTACCTTTGTGTGCAAGTAAAGACTGTAAAAAAAGTTAAATTTGCGAGAGAAAATCGCAAAAAAACGAATAGTTTTAATGAGTGCCTATTTTAAGCTATTGTTATATAATATTTGTTACCCTAGTATATGATGATGTAATTGCAGTTCGTTTAGAATAACTTTACAAATGGTGATCTTTATATTAATTAGAATAGGCTTATATTATATGCCTTTTATTTTATTTAGCATAATTATCTATATTGGGATAAATTTGATATCTTATACGCAAAAGTTAAAAATCCGCCGATTCGGGAGTTAGGCCTATAGTCATAACAGGAGTGAAAAGTATAAATACGAAAAAAAATTAATTAGGCTAATATTATTTCAACAACATATTTTGAGTTTAGAATACTATTTATAAGAGAAATAACAGAGAATAATTATGAAACTAGGAAAACATCTATACCCCAGCCAACTCTAAATAGAGTAAACGCAATAATACAAAAGAGTATAAGAAAACAAAAAAACATAGCAATGTTTATTTTACCGTGTAGTCCATTTAGTGACATTTCCTGGATCAATATGCAGGTCGCTCTCTTCAAAAATGCACTCCTCAAATCACCTTCTTTTTTAAATTCCTGGTTTTGTTCTCCTCTGCTTGTACTTGTGAAGACGTCACTATATCGCTACAATTTGCTCGTCGCAACATCGCTCGTACAGTACAACAACTTTTGTCATTGCTGTTCCAATTGTCGCTCTTGCAGAGGTTCAATGCCTACTTGCCTCCCAGAAAGCATTTTGCCATTTTGCTATGTATCGTTGACCCATCACTTCTAAAAGTAGAAATAGCATCATAAGCACCAACAAAGACTCAAGTGTGTTCAATGTCTACAAAATCTTTGTTTTTGCGCCACCTCTAGGACTCCAGATGTGACATTATTTGTATTTGCTTTGCACATTGACATTCCTTGGCTGTCCCTTAACCCGCGTGATGGTGTATAGCAAAACAATTTATCGAAAGAAGGTCAGGATTTGCATGAGTGATATAAAGCCTTGAAAGGATGTGGTTGTCACAAGGCTACATTATAGCTGAGTAGGAAAATGCTGTGTTGCTTATGCAGAAGAATATGGCCTTCTTTATGCTGATGTCTTTGCCTTGTTTGTAATTTTACACCATTGTATTTTTCATCACTGACGGGCAAAGGCCATTGCTGAGGAATCAAAAATTTTGTTTTTGGTGTCCGTTTGTCCCCGTTCGATAAGTTTATGGAACAAATATATGGCCGTCCAAACCGCTGCCTTCATGTTCTGCTAGGTTATTCATGTAATTTTTTCCTAATAGCATTTCCTATAATAGCGTTTGCCAATTGAATTCAATTATGCCATGCTGTTAGTCTTGTATTCTTTCCACCTACGTTTTGCGCGTCCCATGTCTAGAAACGTGTTAGTACCGCCTTTCTTTTGCAGGGGTTCATCTTTTTAGTTGTTTCCTTAGACCTGAGACCCCATTCCTCTTTTGACTGATGGCCATATACACATACTCCCTCGTTCTCTCTGTTTATTTCCACTTCACCATAAGGTTTACTGTCTGCAATAACGATTTGAAAAACTATTTGTATCTTCGTCATCACCTAAAATACTTCTAAGTTAACCTAACATTATACTTATTATTACTAGTATCGGCTGGAAACACATAGCTAAGGCTCCAGCTGACTTCCATACCTCCGCTCGACGCACTCGTGATAATTTGCCGAACAAATAGCCTCATGGTTGTTGTTTGTCCAAAACAATTACAAAATTTAGGATAAACACTCTCTATGTCCATAACTTTTCCTGTGTCAACTACTTGTACAAGTAACAATTCCGTTTAGAGAGGCTAAGCCACGCCGTTGCCAATGTTCCTATCCAATTACCCTACTTTTAATTGTCGCAGTTCGCTTCTTCACCTAAGGTTTCTATTTTACGCATCAACACGCCGTCATACCCACAGCAGTTTTTCAATGGATTCATCACATCTATCCTGTTTAGCCTTGTCCTTTTAAAAATTTATTCTATATCGAACAAAACGGTTTTCTGTTGTGAAGGTTGCCGGAGTGGAAGATTCATTCAACGCCACATAACATTTTGCCTGCAGGCCATGACCTTTTCCCCCCGATAAGACCTCAGTCCATATCACTAGTCCTAAATATTTACAATCAAATAGAGAGTCTTTTTTTCCTAAAACTTAACCTATTCCTAGAACTCATTATAAATCTTTATGTACATATTTACACATGGCAACAAATAAAATCTCCTTCTTCAAAAGCCAGGCCCAAAATGATTGAGCAGGCACGGCACTTGTAAACCACTTTTCTTCGCAATTTTTTAACAAACGGTAGGATGGAACTGTAAAAAGTCTGATCTTGATATTAACACTTTGACATGCTTTAAATAAATTTCATTGTTCATGAGGTTGATTTCATCCACCGTAATTCATGTACATCTCATAGCTCATTAGTTTTTCTATGTTTATTTTCTTTTTGAAGGTGTGCAGTTGACTGAGATTTGTGTTGACATTTTCAGGCCTAGGGGGTTTTTCCGACTCATCCTTTTGACATCTCCATTAGGGTTAGGACTGGCTGGTTTTCTTTCCTCCTAAACACACCAAACCTCCTTTACGGGGTTTTAAGGTCATAACTTACTTTTTAACACGAGGCATAATTTATACATAAAACAATTCTTGTTAGCAATAATAAAATATAACATTTACTAACTAACACTCACTATATCACTTCACAAGTAGCACCAAATCACACCTACAGCAAAACAATAACAAACAAACAGTAATAAAGTCAGACAGCAGAAACTCTCGCAAAGCTGATAGAAATAGAAGTTAAGTTCCAGTGCTCCTCGCCAACACAACAAAAGCAAATTATAGCATCACAAAACATATAAAGGTCATATAGTATAACTAGTACATGTGTTGAATATAAACGCAAGCGCTGTCACTAAATTTTGCTTCTCTGAAACTCAATGAGATTTGTAAAGCACATATGTTTTAAAACTTTTTTTCTTCATGTGTTAGGTTTACAATCTTTTCAAAAAACAAATATAGACATGTAGTTAGTTATATCGCATTGTGTTGCAGATAAAAAGCCCGCCTTAACATTTTAAAAAAACTAAAAAAAAAAAATGTGAAAAACAATATTTTTCTGGGTACCAGCCTCCCCTTAAATCTTAACTTTTGTAATACATAATACAAAAAATTATTTTATGGGTGCCGTTTAAGACCTTGAGATATAACAGATAAAACCATGGTGTTTGAAATATTCTCACATTTCACTCACAAAAAAGTGATAATGTGCTATGTGATAGTACTACTATTATTAACAGAATAATATCTGGAACATAAAATTCTCACGGATAAACGGTAACTACTTCAACTAGATGTATTTCATTGCAGAGAAAAAGAAATCATGTTAAAGACCTGAGTTATGATTCATCCCCTCTGTCAGGATTAAAAGGATGGAAGGCTGTAACTCTCGGCAGATATTGTAAACTGCCAACAATCTAATTTAAATGCTATATATCCCAAGCTCGCTGGAAGCCATCTGGATTATATGTTGGACCGTGGACTAATTTTATAGTAACACTATGAAGCACAATTCTTTTAATATCCTCGGGATTATCCTATTCAACCATTCAGTGGTGTCATTTTTGTTTTCACTTTATGAATTCCCTTATTACAAAGGAACCATAGGTCCTAAAATATGTTCGTCCATTGATTTTTTAATTCATTTTTTTTTCGCTTTTTTTTGGGGTGTGGAGGGGGCTTTCCCAGAGCCTCTAAATTATAATCCAATATTTGTAAGTTTTGCTGTATAGATTAATGTAAAGTGAGATATCACAGTTTCCCAAGAGTTTTCTAATGACTAATTATGAAAGCATGGTGCCCAAAAGAAGTCTTTGTGAGAAGCTAATATGTATATGGTTTTTATCTATATTAGTCATCTCTCTCCACTTATTGTTTGAGATACAACATGTATACCATTACTACAATTGGTCTTTTAAGATTTGCATAATTATTTTAATGTTGTGACAATTTTAAAAAAACCTGTTTCTTAATAAGATAACCTCATATTTCATTGTGTTGAAATAATTAAAAACATGGGGGGTAAAATAAGAAAATATATACCTATGCTATTCATAATGTAAGTGCACATAACGAATTTTATGTAATGAACTTCAAAATGCACATCTTAATATGAAAAGGGGTTGTAAACCAGTAAAATATATGATATGATTGTATCCCCAAAAATGTGAGAACAGGAATTTTCACTTTTTTAAATATTTACTTTTTATGTCTACAAATAATATTGCCACTTTTACAAATAGTCCCCCATTAAGACATTATTGAAACTTTGATGCCAAGGGGCTTCTTACCAATCCTCATAGACACTTCTTAAAACTTCATATCGCTTTTCAACATAGTATTTAGCTCTGTTCATTCACATCGATGCACTCTATTTGAATATCATCTATGCTTATAAATCGTCGGCTTCTTTAAGGTATTCGTTCTCTCATTGTTTAATAAAATAAAGGAAAGTCAACACAAGAACCCATGTCTGGAGTAATATGTATGAGTTAGAGCAGTCGTTTACAGCACTGGGGGCGTATGTTGTACATGCACTCAAAAAAAATTGTGAAATCACAAGACCAATAAAGTCAGTGAAGCATGTGTGCATTTTTCTAATGGTGCAAAAGCCATGAATATGTTTTGCAACAAATCCCATGTACATGGATTTGTGCCACAAGTTTTTAGTTCCAAAGAATCGCTCCACGCGACAACAGCGTTTGAACTTACAAGTAGTGTACTCATTATTGATACATTTGACCTTCGTTGGCAAGGAATTCTAATTGATGCACTATCGCCATTAAATATCTAAGAACACAGTGACGCATTACTCACATCATTGTCCCCAACTGTTTGTCATTGTTAGAGGAATCCTTCTTCTGGTACTCTCATCGATCCAAGTCTTAATCTTTAAGCTCTTCAGTTTTGATAGTCATTATCTATAAACCAATGTCTTTGTCACCTGTAATAAACACATTTAAGTAATACTGCCTTCATTTAGTGACCTGAGCAACTTCCCCATTCGTCGCTGTTTTTGTTGTCAACAAGAAGCTCCTATCACTTTTGTAGAACAAATTTTTGCTCGCCCAAGTTTCATACCCAAGAGCATAACAAAAAAAAAAAAAATCCAATCAGTCATGAAGTCCAAATGGTTAAATGCAATCACCAGCGACTTCACTGATTGTACATACGTACGGACACTATACTTTAACTGTGGTGATCGTTTCTAATGGACCATGTTCTTACCACATTTTTTCATGTTTTCTCGATCAGTTGATGTAGCCGGTCCTGGAGCGTTGCTTCATCTTCCAGAATGCCACAGTCCACATGCTCGTTTTTTGACCCACTTGTAAATTCCTTCATATGCCGCAAACTCATTAGGCCTTTTATTAAAATCTTCCCAATCTTTATTTCATCTTTTAACAAAAGGATTAGACTACAAGTTCTTTGATCCTTTTTTTATAAACAAACAACAAAATCTGCTAATGAGTTTATAAAAATCCATGGGGGTCTTTACACTCTTAGTAGCCAACTGCCCACTGAAAAAGTTAAACAATGCGAATACAACTTGGAAATGTTTATTATACTTCAGGAGCATGTAATGTTACCAGCATGATAAAAAAAATACTTCGGCCAATCAGAATATCCAAACCGAAACTCCGCCTAAAAGTAAGAAAATTCCTGTTTATTTTTTGTAACAACAAACTAGTTATTACAATTATTAAGTGAAGCTATAAGAGGTGATTGTGACTAGAAGAAGGGTTTATACAACAGAGAAATTTCATTTTTGTTGAGTATCCATGTAGATTGTAAAGAACAACTGTAGTAGTTTAAAAACCTAAAGGTATTCTTTTATAGTCTTATAGTTTCAATCCAGAATATTTGGTAATCGCATAAGAAGAGGATTATTTATTTGTTGTCAAGAACTACTTTTAGTTCTCATTATATATTGTTTCTTATAATGTAACAATGGTTATTATTTTGTTCAGTAACAGCTCTCTGAATGTTTTCAATAGTTTAATTTTATAGAGGCAGAGATGTGGGTACCGTAGCACACATGCGTGCTTAAAATAGAGAATAAAAGTATTCATTTTGTTCTCAAAATTGTTGCCCACAGAAAAAATGCGTTAAAAAATACAGTTTTAGCCGTATGTTAGTTCAACTGTTGATTAATATAATTAGGACATTTAAATTGAACCAATATTATGGCATATATATACTATATACTATCATATATATATAATAGATTTTGAATCAAAATTTTATAATTAATAAGGGCAAAAACAAAGTAGGTAACAAAAAAAAGATCTAATTTTTCCATCCTTACATAAATGTGATGAAATTTAATTTCATTTAATTCAAAACCAGGCATATTCTTCAAGAGGATCATTACCAAATAATATCGTCAAACAAGACGAAACACTTGTCAATTGTTTCCATAAGACCAAGTACAAGTCATAAGCCCGGTAAAACGACATCACGCAGACACTGTATGTTGTATGATCTGAGGGTTTTCAATAACTCTCAGTAAACTAGTAAGTTGGATTCTGACGTTTTTTAGAACACCACTCTGAAGGCTACCTGTCCATTAACATGTTTTGTCTATCAACTTAAGGCCTAGGGCCTTGAGGAATAAAACTGTAAGAGATATGGCCTGAGTCGTAATTCTTCTCCTCATACATACTGTTAAGACTATGAAATACCAGTCGTGCGAGCAGGTATCTTTTGTGGTTTAAGTATGCATGTTAATTTGTAATAAAGTATTCAGTACTTCACAGTACCATTCAAGGAATATTAGAAGAAACTATTTAAAAAAGTGAAGCATAAAGCAACTTACTAGAAAAGTTAATTTGAACTCAAGGGGGAAAGCGACGTTGGAGTGCCCTACTGATAGTACTAATAATTTGTTAAAATTTTGAAAATAAATTGAATGAGAAGAGTTTTCCTGGGTAATAAATATTGCTTTCGTCAATTTTCCATAGCCCTATCCAACAGCAAAATTATCAGGTTTAAATTAGCTCTTATTTTAGAGCCCGTGATTGCTGCCATCATATCATAATGAAGCAGAAGGATAAGTCCTATTTCATTCATTCATAAGTAACCATTGAAAAGAATTTTCAACTTTAAAACAAGAATTGGTGAACCTTCATCTTATAAGATTCCCAAAATGAGGAACAAAAGTTTAATGATAAACTATTTATTGGAAGTGTTGTGCGAGCCACAAGCTTGTTATTGTCAACAATTTATTTTTACCACAGTATCTTATCTCCTTACTGTCATTCATTGAGTTCACTATTGCGTAAGACTTTTAGCTGGGTTAGTTAAAACCATTCAATGTTTGGTAAATTACACTTCGTGTGCTGTATTCGATTGAACAATGAATGACACCAGATGAATAACAGTCAGAACTAAGTTTGAGTCTATAAATACTACAATAGTTTTAGTGATCAATCCAATATGAAACACAAAATGTAGGTATTCCATGTTATTTTTTAAGTTAATGAAATTCACCCAACTTGATTTCTTGCACCTACGAATATACAGTTGGAGGAATTTTAGCTGTGCTCGTCAGGGGCCCTTTCAACAAAATAAAACGATATCTGTGTGGCGGGTTGCGTTTACGTGCTAGCCGCTGAGATGAAGGTGCAACGCAGATCGCCTGTTGACTCCTTAAACTCACTGATTTGCGATTTGCAGATTTAGTATTGACAAAATACCGATTATTTTCAAAGAACACGTTAAATACCACATATAACAACTGAAAAACAAGGATAAGTGGATCCTCATTATTGCTATTATGTTTGGGTATTATCTTATTATTTAAGTTCGCACCACATCAGCACTGTCACAAAACAGGACTGATTTCTTAAACGAGTTGTCGTGAGTTATTCTGGGTCCAATACGATTCCTGAAAAGGAGGGGTTTTACCCATGTGTCACAGGAAATGGTTTTTCGGGGATCGCAGCACATAATGCTGTACCCCGCCACCCGTCCCTCCGCCGCCTATCTACCACACACTCAAGGTCACGCGCGGCAGCTATAAAGTCCTCGAATTTGTACATCACACATTTGCCGTTACATTTTGTGTTTGGAGTAATATTTTCAAAACACAATAAGGGACTGAATCTTTCTTGGACTAAATGCTACTTTTTTGGTGTTCCTACAATACACAGAATTGTGAGTCGCAAAAGAAAACAAGGGTCTAGTTTTGTTCAAGGCTCCCCACCCACCCATAATTTCCATAAACTGTTGGGGGGAACGGGAAAACCTGGAAGTCTCGGACGGAGGATTTCCACTGCACATGTTCAGTTCTACCTGAAGGACAGAAATCAATCTGAAGGACACGGATGCGGCAAAAATCTTCCAATCCATGTCCAGCTGACCTCGGTCTGCCATATAAAATAGTCAGTTTTAGATGTCTTAAGTTCCCAAGGCAGGACTGTACAGTGTGGGACCAATTAAGGGTCAAACCTGGATGTGTATGAGAGGTCAACTTCAACTTCTCTAGGTTTGACCCTGTTGACTGATGGTAACAGTACCATGCTAAGTTCTGAACTGGGGAAACTTGGCGAACATTGAAGCACAAAATATCTTAAGGTCAACCTATCAACTTCTCTAGTTTGATTCCCCTGGTGACTGATAGTAACAAGTACATGCTACAGTCCCCCCCCCCCCCCCCACCCCCCCCCCTGACTGGAAAAGCTTTGCGAACATTCATGAAGCACAAATACCAAGCAACCATTTGATGATTCCATATTGAAAGTAACAGAACCCTTAATTCCATTATCTAATAATTTGTTTGTATTTTTGTATAATTTCGTGTTTTTTAAGGAACATTAACATTTTGTCAAAAGATTACTCCATGTAAGCGGGACACCATTGCCTGAAAATAATAAATTGATTTTCAATTTTGAATTTTTTTAAGCTTACCTAACCATTATTTGTTTAACGTGATTGCATTTTTATTGACTCCAACTTTTGTATACATTTTAAAACCTTTTGTTAAACATATCACCTACCATAGAATGCAAGGAGTCTCTGATATTTAACAGTTATTGTTTATAAAGATGTAATATAAGTTTTATCCTTTAGCTTGCATATGGGTAAAACCGTTAATCACTTTCCCTTCGTCAAAACTTAAGATTAGGTTTTTTGTTATGGTTCCTGTTTTCAAAGCAAAGCAACTGCCTGTTCAAAACAGATCAAATATAAATATTGCAAATAACATAAATATTTGAATACATCTTCTTGGTAAGGCAACTAATTTTTAAAACCTTGCCATTGCTGGTCCAAAGCCTCATAGTCAAAATATGTTATATACAACCAAATTTTTTTAAGGCAGTCTGACAGTTGTCAAATGAAACCCAGTGTTAAAATTAGAGTGTATACAAAGTTTACGTGCCTAAGATAATACCCGTAAACCAAAAAAAAAAAAAAAAAAAAAAATAAAAAAAAAATATTTTTTATTACACAGTTTGTAACTCTCGTTATATAACAAACATTTGGTCTTAAATTGAATCATAAGTTTTCCAAAATAGAATTTTGTATTAATTTCACTTTGGGTTGAAATGCACACCAATAACCCAGTGCCACATTTTGTTTGTAATCAAAATGAAAAGGGAGAATTATTTGCATTTTATTATTGATTTTGATTATTTTAATTTAATGTCTAAACGCAGAAATAAAACAAGTTAAATTCTAATTTAA
>NW_025784920.1:0-23642 GCF_021130785.1 Homalodisca vitripennis | reverse complement strand
TAAAATAAGAGTCCTAAGAATGCATAATGAAATACAAGTTTCAGACTTACACATTATAGTCAATATACATGAAAAGCCGTAATCTCACAAATCAAAATAATCATTATTTTATTACTCGTGAATTATTTATAATATATTTTATGTTAATCTGAGAAGAAATGAAAAATTATAGTTAGATTTATTGTCTTAGGAGTAAGTAAAATGTGTAAAAACAATAGCTTTGGTACTCCTATTGTAAAAAACTTTACTTGACTTTTTACATTTAATTTGTCCACTCAATGATATAGATATTCTAGCAAGCTCATTGATACGCAATTCAAATCTCTTAATAGTTTTTTTAGGAATGAATATAGATTTTACATCCGCCTTCTATATCTACGGACCAACGACCTTTATTAAATGAGATAAGAGCCGCACGTAAATGGATATATGTTCTTCAAAAAATATTAATCTTTTGACTGGATTGTTAGACCAGAAAGAGAGCCTGTTTGTAAAATAAAAACTGCTACACGTCAATCAAATGTAGTGGCGAACCAGAAGTATTATCGTAATATGCCATTGAGTAAAGAGCAATTATTGTTAATAATCTTAATATAATCGTTTAGATAGTTGTAAAATGGAAGACCGGGAGTTCGTTGTACATGGTATTGTAAGAACTATGAGCAAAAACATCTCTAGCAAAGAGGTTTTAAAGAGCGACTAGTTTTCATATTATTCTACTTGCACAAGTACGAATCCAGGTATTAGTGTTTCTTAATTGCTCCACGAGTCTCTACCGGGTCTTGTTAAAGTAGATTGTCCTTTTTGTGTGAATGTTATGTATCGCTAATGATAACGTGATTCTCGTTCATCCTATTACTATTCTGGTTTTTTTGTAAACCCCAATTTACTTTTCTAATGAACGTAATCTCCTATTCTGTTTCTTCGAATGAGTTTTCTCTTGGTGCACACCATCTTTTCTCTTTACTCTACACGTCCAACTTCCGTAAGTGATGTTTTAGTTTTATTTTAATTGTCCTGTATCAATTAAAGCCAGTTTCAAATTTACATAATGTCAACATCAATAATTGATTTTACATATTTGACAGTAATAGAAATCCCTTGCATTAACGGCAGCCAAAGGTGAATTGCAATATTTTAAAAAGAGTAATAGTATTTAAGTAGAGCCAAACAAGCAAAGTTTTAAAAAAAGAAGGACAAATTTACACTTTTCAAATTGGTATTCTCGTCCATTATAGTTTAAAGGTTCCCTAGTATAGTGTTTTAATTACAGTTCATCTTCTCGCTAGGAAAACCATGTATTTATATGATGATTGCAAATATAGTCTAACACTCTCATACCAACTCGAGTTATCTGTTCGACTTAAACCGTATAATAGTAAAATCATTAAACAACCTTATACGTCATATTTCCATCTTATTTTATTCACAACAGAACGCCTTTTATTTAATACAAGAGTTATTGTAATAAAAAACAAATTTAAATTGTTTGCATATACTACTTTAGAACACTTAATACTAAAATTGTGTATCACGACATTTTGCTACATTTGACTCTAAACAAAAAATATATACCGCGCACACACTACAGATTGCACCACAATACATAAGCCAACTATTGAGCTTTCACGTCCTACCCCTCGAGAACCACCCCTTCTTAAGAACCACAGGAGAAAACACAATATTATCAGATAAACACGGCATAGTACTTGAATATCTGTCCACATGTTCAACCGACACAAACGCAATCTTTTTGCACATCTTTTTACAAAATTATAGAGCACATACGCGTATTTAAAAAGAAAGATAATATGAATTAATCCACGCAAACATACCTCCTGTTAACAACTTCAATTCACATACATTTCAGGCAGAGTACAGTAAAAAATGAATATTAAATAAATTGATTTATATGAATTTTAAAAGCCACAGAAGTTATTAAAGGAATGTCAGGATTCACCATCAGAATTATGCTAAGCCCAGTAATTTTAGTTTGAAAAACAAAGATGGCGAAACCGACAGAATGGTACCGGAATTTTTACCCCGTGAAGAAAGGTCTAAACGCCACAGTTAGATAACAGATGTGCACCCCCCCCCCCCCTTCTTCCTTCACTAAATATGGTTTTAATCTTTTTGAACAAAGCGCAACTATCCATTTAACAAAGGCTAGATTCTAAATAACTAATTTTATTCTATGCAGGTTAGGACAAGTAGAAGAAAGGCATATCCTAGCCAATACAAACCCCAGCCGAAAGGAAGTTCTTCTAAAATTCTGCCGACTACAGATCTGTAGGACTTCTTCTACTAGCGCAAATCTTTCGCATAATAAAGTGATATGTTGACGTGGCTTGGTTTTCATCTCTACCTTTTGATATCGAAGGGTGAATCATTTGACCTTCCTAGATTTCAAAAACTAGGTTTTTAAGTATGAATTAAAGCTGACATAATTATAAACAACTTCTGAGTGTGATTTTTTGTATACACCTTCAATGTGTCTTATGTAGTCATACATAAAAATCGCAATAAAATGTGCTGAAAACAATAATAGCACAGATGACAAAATTTTCTGGACATATATTGAATACCTTCGATTTGGTCTCTAGAGAAAAAAACTGTTAGACCACCCCCCCATGTACTAAACGACGAGAGTATTTTATAACAATATTTTCATAATTATATATTTTCTCTAGGAGATTCACCAGACATACAAAAGCGATGTCAACAAACACACAAGAAAGAAGCAAAACACAGACATTAAGGAACGGCTTGTGTGCATACTAGCAAACGTGACATTTGAACAACGGGACTATAGGGAAAATGAACGTGGATTACAGGACATCTAGATACCAATTCCTTACGGTGACGTTTTATACAGTTTCTTGTTAATTTTCTCTTAAAACCTACTAACAGGAAAATATCCTATAAAGGATAAAATGACACGCTGCTGATAGAGGTAAAACTTTCTAATGCAATGCATTGCCAAATAGAAAAAATTTATGTATAAAGTATTAAAAATTTAACATTCCATGTTGCATTAACAAATTTTCTTATTGTGTTAAAAAAACTGCTTCTTTTCTTATTTAATCCAATCATAACTTAAAACTATTTTTATAACTAAACTTTTTTACGAATAATGAATTAAATATCAACGTTAATTATTTATATCAAATTATTGGAGTATATTCGATCATGTAAATTTTCATTTGAATATTAGATTATTCGCTGTTTACTCTCACGCTATAGATGGACAGTAAAATATGTTTTCATCGAGTATAGAGATTAATCAAATCTAAATATTGCATGATTTCTTGTTGGTTTTAAATAATTGTTTTTGTATGATTCTTATTTTATGAAAACGAGATCCGTTGGTAAAAAGTGCTTACATGAAATAACAGTAAGGTCCCTTTGAGAATACGAGAATACTGTTTATTCACAAGAAGAGAGAAAGTGAATACATATTACCATCGAAACAGGGAAAAAAACAAAGCAGTAGTGTCTCGGAAAGGGTATTATTGTCTTAAGCTCTAGGCATTTACATTTGTAAATGTAAAATTCAGTTTATTCTTCTACCGACATCACCACGCGATAGTTTGTTAAAACCAGTATTATTGTACTTTCAGTGGCATATTAATGACAGGGATGTGTTGTCAGTCTTGGAGAGATGCTATGTTGGAATCTTGTCTACAATTTCGTAATGTATTGAATTTATTTAATAATAAATATACTGAATAATAACCTCAAGTTTACCTAAATATATTGATGATGTTATTTTATAAGGTGATGCCCTACATTAGTTTTTTCCATAATGATTTTCGTATTTTAAAGTTAAATCATTAGTTTAGAATATACTTTTTAGTAACAGCAAACTTGCAAGAATTATAATTATTTTCCATACAATAAATATTCACTGTGTAGATTAGACTCGCAAAGCAAAATTCAAGAAACAAAACATGACTGTGAACAAAAGAAAATGGATTAAATATCGAGCTTATTTTATCAGAAAATGTTCGCGAAAAGGCAATACTCCATCCAAAATGTAATGTTTTTTTATTCCAAAATAATGAACTATTATTATTTATTTCTCAGACAACGTAGCGATTAAAATAAATATATAGTAACGAGTTTTAAATTTGTATCTACGGTAATGTATAAACTCCTATCACAATGACAAATATTACAAAATAAACTGCAGAAAGGTTTTATCAAAAGGAATGGGATTTTCCTTAAACATAATTTAAAAATTTAATGATCAATTTTTTGATTAGATTATTTTTTCAAAGAAGTCATTTCTTTTTTTTAAAAACTGCAACATTTGTTATAGGCATAAACGTTATCATGCTAGCCTATTTCTGGTCAAATATCGGGTTTTCTCACAGTAAAAAAATCATACATTTTTATTTTTCTCAGCGGTTCCTAATTTTTTTAAGACGCCTAGGATTGCTATTTTCTTAGATATTCCCTCTAAAGCATCCCCAATAGTTTGGGTATTCGCGATAAAACATTTTGTTTTTAAGAGGAAGAATGATGGATATGGAATGATTTATAAGGTGATTAATAGTAATTGAATTACTATTTTTAGTAATGGATAATATTTTTTAAGAATTACTTTAATGATTAAGTAAGATGTGTTTTAACTTGTCAGAATTTTTGATATTTACTAGAGATAGTGCAGGCTCAAATCCTATATCCAATAATCGTAGTACTTTCTTACTAGTATCATCCGGACTTGTACTCTAACCAATTATCCCATTCATTTGTTTGGATAATATTTCTCGTAAGTCCAGTGGTTCAATAAGGACGGGAAGAATAAATCTTAGAGAGGTAATCACTTTCTGTAATAAATTACATACAGTTTACATATAACTGCTAAATGCAATTTTCTTAAAACGAGCTAAGTCGTCGCTTGTATTTTTGATAATGTAGTAATGGGAAGCTATTTTCCCACACTAAAACACAGCCTTTTTTGGTTCTCCTGCGGACACTAATTAAACTGTCACAGAACAAAACCCCAATTTTGTGCAAACTTGAGATATATACTTATTACTGGTCAAAGCTGTTGTGCCAACATAAAATTAAAATCACATTTAACCATTACTTTGACAAAAATGTTTTAGTTTTTTATTAACTGTATCGAATGTACCCTGTCAGCCGATCGTGAAGGTAAATTTTCTATCTGGAATTAAAACCAATACGGGAAGAGTTTTTCCTGGAATAGGTTTTATACAGTAATACCAATCGACTCATGTTTGAGATAATATTCTCGAATATTGCAAAAGCCTATGTTATGCGATTAAGCGCGTTTTCTTCTAGCATTGTACATTTGTATTTATGAATATAAAGAGTAAAACATGAGTTACAAAAAGTTTTGGTGTCCCCCGTAGATCCTTAAGAGGACTAGTAGTTTTCAACCCCTTGATTTTTGGCGAAATTCGATTGGCACTAAGTTGTTTTAATTCATGAAGATAAAAAAGTTCACGAAGTACAACGGAATATTTATTTTCTAAAAAATATTATACAATTTGTTTAATAGTGATGTGTTTTGATATATATACTTGAACAACAAATATCAGTACTACTATTTAAAGAGGTTTCAAGATATTACGCAGGAAAATGGATTGTAAATGTTTAGAAAGTCCATTCAGAGAGCACAGCCAAATTTTTTTTTTTTTTTTTATAAATTAAATTATAGTCTGATATTCTATTTTTGGTAAGCACCCAAAGCAGAGTTTTTGGATACCTAAAACGTCTAAACAAAATTGACTGCAGTTGAATCAGTATATCGTATTACAAAGTATTATAAGTCTATCAAACATGTGTAATTTGAAGATGGATAGTATTGCAGAAAATTTTTTTTACCCGCCGAAATTTAGAAACCTAATTCAGGTCGAAGAGAGTAATGTAACAGATCAGT
This sequence comes from Homalodisca vitripennis, assembly GCF_021130785.1. Taxonomy (NCBI): domain Eukaryota; kingdom Metazoa; phylum Arthropoda; class Insecta; order Hemiptera; family Cicadellidae; genus Homalodisca; species Homalodisca vitripennis. The sequence continues at coordinate 17,731 of NW_025784920.1, read as the reverse complement.
GCACGACAGCTGTTTGGAGTGAGGAGAGGTGAAGGGGTATCAGCTGCTCTCCATACACGGTCAAGTACATGTCAATAGTCTATCACATAAGCCACTACAAACTGGACAGCATTATTGGATTATGCTATACTCAGAGCGTACTAGAATTAGTTTACAAACAGTTCCTCACGGTTTATCATGTTTTCAGTTATATTCCAATGAATGAGAAAAAATATCTATGCTTAATTTTGAACAGAATATGATAGATATCTAAATATTATATCTATAAAAATAGATTGCAAATGATAGAACTTTGTCAAATTAAAACAAGAGAACGTATAACTTAAGAGTTTTAAAATAGGCCAGGCTAAGCAAAAATTACTTTGAAATTTTGTTGCTGTAACAAAATCTTTCATAAAAATAAAATCCTTATACAATGTAAATCTCGAAAACTCGATGTATAACTTATTTTTTATTAATTAAAACACATTTTAAGGAGAACCCAATAAACTATTCCGTTGAATCTATATTGGTTTTTGATTAGTTGTCTCGCCGAATAAAACTAACGTGTTTCCCTTTTATTTATTAGTGGAATAAAATTAATTTAATCACATAAACAAATATTAGAAATCAACTTTACCGCGATGTTGGTCGTAAATAATTTAAATTAAATAAACTGATATTTATATGAGGGAATGATACCAACACGCAGAGATTAATTTTAACACAAAACTGTAATTGAGACGAGAATTTTATAATATTAACGAGGGACACTCATTAATTTACATAATTGTAATCTAGCAATTATAACCGTGTATCTGATTGAGTTTCTGTTTTAAAATAACACCTTGTAAGGATCCCCTAAATAACAATTCTAGTTAAATATAGTCTACTTAGTAAATATATCTTACGTATAATCATTTAAACTGCTATATAGCCATTAATGGCCCGCTTTTGAAAGAAGAGAATCCCGCAGTTTATTTGGCGAGGACCCTAATTGTAAAATGTAGGGGAACTCTAGAGGATCAAAATAGTAAAGGTTTTATTTAAACGAAAATGCGAATGGGAAAGACAAGTAATCTAGTTAAAGCCACATAAAGCGCGGCGCATATCTTAACAACATCATTTTTTCTAAGTCCCTGTAAATTAATGGTAACGGAATTTCTTTTTCAATTTTAATTGGCACATTTAAAATAACCAACATTCATGTTAGATTTGTTGGTAACATCAGATATTAATGGTTTATGTAATCCTCGGTTTTTTTTTTAAGATATTTTAATCTACGTATATTAGTTGTCTCCACTTAACAAATCCTCCAATCGCATTTGAAAAGAACCCCTCAATTTACCAATTTTATGCCCAATGTTTTTAATAATAAAAACGGTCCATTATTTTGTTCTTCAATTTATTTTTTACTAGCAAAAACTTAATTTTGAGTAAACTGCTACATTAAGTATCTTTTAAATAGTATCCTGTAATGTACTGAATTAAAATATCGTTACCGAAACGTGTATTTCCAAATACCTTAACGAATATTCATGATATAAGTAATGTTCATTGGATGGTATACCTATCTCATGATCCTGTTTATAACTTATAGTAAATTACAAAACATTGTTACTACGCTTTAAATTTCACGGGGCAACAGTTTTTTTAATATACTGCAAATGATATAACTGAAATTTATTAGTAGAATTGTATAGTATTGGATTAATTAGTTTTGCGATAGATACAATTATTTGTACTATTTTTGTAAGTGCAGTATCCTAAAGTTGCATCCCGTGAATCTTTTATTTAAAGTATTTTAGATTTAATATGATGGAGTCCATGGATAATTTTGGATAGGAATTCGGCATCACAATTAGGTACATACTTACTGACGTTTTTATGAAAATTGTCAACGTATATGATTACTTAACTTCTTCAAAAGAATTCCTAAATTATTTATCGCGCTAATCCTTCCTATATCCCCTCTCTTTCGTTATTTATTTTTTTACAGTATCAATATCTTTAAATCATATTCAGTACACAGTATAACATTTCTCTCCCATGCCACAATATCATCTTATTTCCTAGGGTGTTTAATTTTATATACCTTCCCTTATCTGTGCAAAATGGACCTTGAAGATAATTGCACTATGAATTTTTTTGTCAAACTGAGTATTTAAACAAGCACTATTACAGTTCATAAAGTGTTTTAAAGTCATATAGTTTAGCATTAAAAATTTATTACGAAGCGTGATTAAAAGATAATGGATGAAATAAAAAGTATTGTCTTCTATTCTCCAAGCACTGGTACACAAAATCAGTCAATACCTTGTGGAGTAAACTTTTATTGATATAATTAAATATGTTACCTTGTGTACTCACTTCAATTTTTGACAGTATGCATTAGTTGTGACAGTTCCGGAAAAAACAATTTACAGATTGGCTTGTCTCAATCTTGGTATGCGATCTAGATTCTGGTTTAGAGTCTTACGTGATATATGCAGACTAAATCAGCAAAAATAAAATTCAAATCAATCCTTTCTAATTAACTTGTGGTACATTCGAGCAAACATTATGTTTTGTTGGAAATATCTTTGGGATATAAAAACAATGTAGACCCTTAGTTTTTATTACGGATTTACATCAATAATATGATTTTTACCAATAAATAACATTATTTCGCTGAATATTTTAATCACATAAATCAAGGTATTAAGATCTACTATTCTCCGTATATCAATGGTATAGGTGCTGCTATTATTAATAATAAGATACAGCTTTATTTTAAAAATATCCTCAAGCCCCTCAGAACTATTAATTTTACTTGACACAGTTATTAGTCCTCACACCGATACAAATGTCAATCATAATCATCAATTAACGTATAAGTAGAGCTCAAAACTCATTAGCTGCTTATTAAATTCGGAGTGTTATTAGTCTTCATACCAAAACAATATGATCATTACAATGAATGAACACAACAGAGCTCAAAACTCAATAATTGTTAATTTTACTTATTGACAGTTATTAGTCTTCGACCGATAACAAATATAAATCATAAACTATCAATTAACAGGCAAAGAGAGCTCAAAATTCGGTAGCTGTTTATTTTAGTGGTGACAGTTAATAGTCTTCATACAGATACAAATTTGGTATGTAACATTTATGGCATAGTATCCTCTTCTGAACCGCAGAATCGTGTTGTATGGGATCCATTCCCGAATTTGGTCTTGAAAATGCTTATCTCAAAAAGACATTTTAATTCATCTTGGGATGGAGTTTTAAACACGGCAGCAGTTAAAAAATCTAAATTGCAATTAAGTTTGCCATATAACATGTTTCTATAGTAAATATAATAGTAACATTAATTTACCAGCATAGAGTCATAAATAGATATGCCACCGTAGTTTTGTTCAAACACTCTATATTAAAAAAAAACTAGAAAGGGCTAGATATTATTAATTGCGACTTAGAAAATAATATTCCCGTAAACGATTTTATCACTTTGTAATTTGAGTACTAAAAGAAACTTAAGCAGTACTCAATAGAGAAGTGTGGGAAAAGTTTTGCATTTTCTGGACTGTCGTCTATATCACCCTTACTGTATTCAAACTAATAATGTAATAAATCATTTATTTAAATATATTAGTATAACGGGATTAAGTTATTGAAAGGAAAATGAATAAAACAGAAAACGTTTGTATTATAATGTACAGTGGCAACCGAGCTAAGTCGGCGAATGTTTCTGCCGTTTGCCGCTCGAAATTAAAACCATTAGTTCTTCTTTTTAGGTTGGGGGTCACTGGCAATCTCCCATGACTCATCACTGGCTCCTTCAATGTCCCCGTCTGCTTCCTCAGCGGTCTGATTTTATTAGCATCAGGGTAAAAACGACCGCCGATCACTTCCCTCGTCAGTAAGTGGCTCATAGCCTCCCGTTATAGTCTGCCCTTAACCACAGTCAGTAAATGCCATTTTACCATCGACTTCAGAGCAGCCCATCAATATTTTTGGCAACATATCCAAAAGTTCTTGTCTTGGGGCTGGAACATCGTCCCTGGAGAGTCATTTTCAATATTACAGTCATTCTGCAAAAATATTTTACGGAAATTTCCCCACTGAAACGCTGCAGAGCAGATGTGAAGGGAGCATTATCAATTTAGTTGGAACAGCTTTAATTGGCAACCCACAATTTTTATAATATTTCATTCTTGCACTTCTGGCAAAAAACAATCAAATAAAAAACCAGTATTTTAAAAGTGTTGCCTGTCCATCCATCGCATCATTATTTGAGAACTTTGGTAGACAACTGGTAGAGAATTCCCGGATTTACGTTTTATTCATTGTGCGCGCGGATTTTTTCCTTTTTACATATTAAGAGTAGAGGAAATTTATGCTTCCCCGAAACATTGCTTGCAGGCCAATTATTGTTCAATCGGTCTTTGCTTTTTTTATCCCTCTGCGTCTTTTATCAGTTTTTGAGGCCAAAACGTTTTGCTCGGCAACATTCTCTGTTAAAACAGACCCGTCTCATCGGTTTTTAATATATTTTATCTGCCGTTAATATTTTTTCTTCTTTAACAAAACCCAAAAACTTGTTTTTTTATAGTCATCAGCCAGTGCTGTTGTCCCCAGATAGGACTTTCTCCTGTGATGAAGTGTGGTAGTTGGTGAATACCATGTCGTTTTTCCCTTTTTTTTCCACCTAATCCAACCATCCTTGACTCGACAAGTATATAATTTGGTTTTCACAATCAGGCACACTGTTTATTTCGGAACTTACTTATACCCCCACAACATCAACTTGATTGCCTTATTCTGAACTGATAGGCCCAGACACTGGCAAAATCACGTCCCCTTTCCTCCGCACCAAAACCAACCCATACAAAGCGTCGTTCAAGAGAGTCTAGTTTTTAGCTTTCTTAGCTTTTGCACCTATTGCCTAAACTTGCCTTTTGTTAGTTCCTACTTCTTGCCTTCAAAACAAAAATTTACTTCGATGTTAGTCCCTAGATTTTTTTTCCAAATCCGATACTGTAGATGTACCGACACCATAAGAATGCATGCAATTGATTTAAAAGATTTGCCTTTATCAATCCTAACCAATAATGCCTCTAGTCTCTTTTCCATTGTCACATACAACATTTTTACGTTTGGTTGCCATCCGAGCGTAGATAAAAACAAACGCACAACAACAAAATGAAGCACACTATCTGAAGCCCGATTGCAGAACAGGAAGCAAAACAATACAGTACGACTACACATACAACACGTGGCACAAGGCGAGCGGAGAGCAGAAGGTTAGGAACGGGTACAAAGGGGCCAGGGGCGGCGTGGCGGTTTAGCCTGGGAGTGGATTTGGGGAAATCGCGTCTGTTATTGTTTCCGAAAATCCGGGACCACATGACCGCCACTCGGCCGCCGTGTGCCATGAGTCACTCACTGTCGTACAGTCCCATCAAAACTGATGCAACATCGATTCACTGATGTCTCCGGAAGTCTAGTTTTTTTAAATGAAAATCGGTCCGGGTAAGCTGGACTTCCGGGTTAACGGGGGCCGCTTATCGGGGTTGTACTGTATTTAAAATTTGTAGAAAATAAATTCTTTTACAATAAGATCTCGATCTTTAATGAAATTATAGATGTTTACTGTATATTTTTTATATAAAGTATTATATAATATATTTGACTTTAATATAAAAATCAGTTAACTTTGACGTAAATAAACAAGTAATCTCCAAAAGAAAACAACAATGTTAATGATCCATTGATGTTTTTGATTATTGCTTTAAATGCAGCAAGTAAAAGTTTATTGCGTATTTTCACTTTATAATATTGGAGGTATTAAACACCATTTATATGATTTTTAACTAAAATTTTATCTGTAATTTTGGGTTAAAAGTACTTGTTTTAAATAAAGTATTATATAATAAAACCAATGTATTATTTTTAAATATTTGTATCTTTAAGTTGTTAAATCTTTACTCTAATCGCTATAGAGCGTATATTTCTCTTACTCGAAGTTTATTACACCGAAGATTAGAGCGAAACACGAGGCTCATTGAAATCGCTTGGATTTTACATTCAACTAAAATTGTTATGAGAAATTATTCAGTATTATTATGCGACAAATTTTGAATTTGAAATGGCAAATTTATATAATTTAAGAACGCCTATGTAATTATTAGTTAACATACGTTTTGAAGTTTGATTTTTACAACAAAATAAATAAACAGGGAAGAAATAAATCTCACAATTTCAAGAAGACTTCTTTAAGTTAAATAAGGGTAGAATAAAAACAATTCTTAAGAAATTAATAGATTATGACTGACCAGTTCAACATACCTAATAACATTTACATTGGCCTATACCTCAGGAATATCTGGTATTTAATTCAATTTTTGTTAAGTATCATAAGTTCGTGATGGAGAAACGCAATCTTTCTCCAACTAAAAACTGTTAATGGTGTTCAAATTTATTTAATTGATATTTTATACAAAAAATTATTAATTAGTTTAAAATAATTTCGTTTAAGAAAGTTTTAACCACACACCATACTAAAATATATTAATTTCATGTATGATCACATATTTAGAGATAGCTATGTTTGAGTAAAGGATTTTCTCATACTGATTATATTACGCAACGTTTTTAATGCTTAAAGATATTTTGCACAACATTTAAAACATATAGATGTTAGTCCATTAAAACATAACTGTCTTTGTATTCAATAATCGATAGTGTTTATGTGTAACAAACATATTATTAAACAATCAAAAATTATAACACAACAATAACATATGCGAATACGATTTCAGATTCAGTTACCCAACAGTTAATCTAAGCGTTTTCCGTGTCCTCAATCTCCTTATAGTAAACTTTAACTTCTCCATTACACTTATAACTGAAAACAAAATTGTATTACTTAGTAAGATGAGTTGTAATTTAATTGCCAAGTTTACTTTCTAATATATTAGCTTTTTTGCAATTGGCAGTAAAGAACTCCTGTAAATTATTGTATTGGGAGATCTTAACTTAACAACTTTATTCTTTGTACAGGCAACCACAAGGTTCGTGTTTAAAAAGTAAATACGGAAATTAACATTGAAATATATAGAATGAAGTTTATAACAAGTAGATACAAACGTGGCGCGGTGTCGTACGTTCGTCAAGCTCAATATATTTTAAATAGAACTTTAGAAATATGTACGATAATCATAGAGATATACACAATAAGGTCAAAGGCCACTATTCACTATATATTAATAATGTATGAACATAATAATATAAATATTTGTGTATGGGTATGTGTACCGGTGCTTTTCCAAGGCAATTACGTTCTATATTTCGAAACGCTTGTAGGTAATAAAAGCTGTTTCAAAATTAGGAAGTATTATAAAAGACAACCATTTTTGGATGACACCAGGTACCAAGACGGGTACCTCTAAAGATGTGCAAGTACGTTCGCCAAATGTTTGGATTGAGAAAATATAACCTACAGAACAAAATCTTCCCGAGGGCCCAAAAGCCTAGACACGGGATAAGCGTTCCATTGTGATAGTAACGAAACCGACTTTTATTAATTCAAAAAGCTCCATTATTTTAGTAGCTTTCGTGGAATATGTTTTTTGTTTACTTTCAGTTGGTAATTAAGTTTATCAAAGGTTTAGAGCAGATCTAGTAAACCAGGACCTTTTAGTACAAGTAAACATCAGAGGCGATAATGAATAATCAATAAAAATCAATGTGATTACTTAATCATATTTGATTGTATACAATACTTTTTATAATTTATTATTCTTAGAAGGACTACGTACATCAAGATTAAAAATTCCCATAACTACATAATTACCAAAGGCTGAAATTATTTTCTGTGTTACAGGAATAGTGGTTTCTACATGGCTCTCAATCATTAATCTTAGAGTATACAAATCGCTATGGTAATTTATACTATTATCCACCAAATTATCGTTCCGCAACATCTTAAAAGCATAAAACGTGTTGTCAAATATTGCTTAGTGCTTCTTCAAATAGTCAATTGTTTTATTAAACGTTTCTTTTCAGTCCCTAGCTCTTGCGTCACTTCTTCACATCCACTCTTTGCACTGCCAAACTTTCCTGCCGCAGTATCGTCTTTGCCATTTTATTTTCGCAAATTTATGAAATGAAGCATGTACCTACGAAACGGAGTTTGTTTATCTTTAACCCCACAAAACTTTAAACAAACGCTAGGGTAAAAAAGCAGAAAATTAAAATATGAGTCCCTTAATCCTTCAATATTAAAAATTTAAACGAGGTTATTTTCAGGGAAAAAAACTACTGGCAGTTTAACCTGTCCAGTGACCTTTTCTTATCAATATCCATCATTTCCTGGATAAAAGGGTTTTCATTTCAATTTATATATGTATGGGTGTTAGACGTCCTTGGAGGGGACAGCGTCGCTTCGCGAAACCTTGTAACATTTTGGTATCTCTACCCAATAATCCTTTGAGACTGAATCTCTTTCTGTGTTTTATGCTCACAAGTCTGCTATACCTTAATACTCTATAATTTATAAGATTTATTAGGAATGCAGCAAATATTAAATTCTTGAGTTGCATGAGAGTTGTCATAAAAATAATGTTATCAAATATAAAATTAGTAAACATACCTAATGTGTTGCTAAACTCTAATCTCGAGAAACAGCAGGACCCAATTAAAAAATTATTTTAGATATATTCTCCGAAATCAAATAACAAGGTTTGTACGAAGAAAAACATTAGAGAAGGTTTCCCTCAAAACTCCTTAAAATTTTGGGGAAAAATTATATTAACTTATATCGGAGAAAAAAAGTATCAACAGGACGCTTAACAGGTGTCACACTTTTCAAATTTCCTTTAATTGTTTCCAGCTAGTTCGGTTAAAAAGACTGAAAATTGTATATACACTGAAATTTTCGACATAGTTCTTCATCGTTTGAAGTGGTATGAAGACATAATAATTACGTCAGTTAAATTAAATGACGTTTTGAAGATTACACACTTCAACAACAGACTGAGAACAAAGCCTTTAAAACGAATTCATCATATAGTTAACTGATTTCAACAGTTTGAGTCTTCTGTGACATTGAGCCCTAACATGTCACAATGCCATTATTTTTCCAAACTACAGTTCAAAACAACAATACTTCTACTAAAGCAAAACCATTAATAATCCGATTTTTTTAATTGGTTGCATTGGAATTAGTACGGAAACTCTTCCACTTCCAATAATGGAAGATATGTTTTTACCAGTTAAATTCGCCTCTCAGTTACTCCCTATGTCTGTATATTTCTTAATAGGGACAGCAAGGGCCAAACTTAACTACGGCAATTAATAAGATTCTTAGACCTAAATTAAGATTACTCAAGAGCAGGAACAACAGGCGAGCTTTTTAAAGTAAATTTATTTTAGGAGTTTAAATATTGTATATATGTTTTCATCGATGACAAAAGCACACTTATCTGTGGCTTCATAGCTTTTAACCTAGATAGGCTTTCTTAGTCCTTTGGGACGAATATTATGTTTCCTTCAATCCGGACAGCCAAAGAAAAAATTTTAAGGCTTTACACATATTTTATAATCATTAAAGTGGGACGCTTTTGATTCAGGCTATGCTTTCTACAAGCTGTATAAATATATATTTTGTATTTAATAATCAAAGACAACCTCATTGCAAGCGATGGTAAATTTAAACGTCCGGAAGTAATACCACTTTTCGAGCGAAGTTACGTTACTCAGTCTCATACGTATGTATATTATATTTTCCTTAAAGGGACCAACCAAAAAAAGGAAATATAGCACAGGGACCTTCCCTTAGACTGATAAAATATACTGACAAGGGGCTGGAAGTACAAAACCGAAGTAAGTTTCAAGGCCATGTGCATTTGTATTCTCTTTGATCGGAACTAGCATGGAGAATCCACAATTGCCTTCAGGAAATATCAAAATGAGTTAGGTTTAAATCTCTGATTCCTTTTAAACCATGGCCACAAGAGCAATAACAAGATAAAATCCAAATAAAATTAAAAATGTCTTTATTAAAGGCGAATTAAAACTGGTCATATTCTACGACTATTAACCTCATTAACAATTTAAACCAACATTCATAAATTTTAATAATATGGTATAGATTATGGTTCATTTATGGAACATGTAGATAATATATGATATGCTTCTTTAAATTTTATAAAATGAAAAATGTCGAATCTTTAATAAGTAATTTAAGGACACGTCCCATTTTTTGGAATTTCCATAGAAATCCGCCCGCCGTGAAAAAAACATACAGTTTAATATATAAATTTTTAATCAAACTTTAATCATAAGCACATTATTCAGAAATTAAAATACTCAATTTACTTTACGAGGAAAACAAACGACCGTAATGAGAAAATAAAAATTTTAAAGTCATGTTTATACTACAGCACATAAAGTTTGTACCACAATATTGTAATATTGCAATTGTATAGTTTTGTTCCTATTTTATGACGGTGTTTTTATCAATAATATATTAATAATAACAGGGAGCAAATGAAATAGAAGAATCAGCAGTATAAAATAAATAAAATAACAACATTAAATTTAAAATAACCTTGCAATTAACCAAATAAATTTATCAAATGTTAATCTTACATTTTATGTATTCATAAACTATTTATTGAACTAAAGATTCTCTTGAAAATGTGGTTGACCCTATCCTATTTAATAAAATACTAAATATTATTGCACATTAAATCCCATCCTAGTATTCCTGTCTTATAAATTAAAAATCCAATTACTTTATTTATCCAACATTAATCCGTTTTAATCGACAACCCTGTGAAATTAAATACAGAATTTCTATACATATTTTAATATCACTATAAACTTATCCAATTAACATAACCCAGCCCCATTATGTTTATTTCGTAAACTACTCGTAAAAACTGGCCTTAATATTTATTATTTCCAAATGTACCTCTTTTGAGGGCAAAATAAAAGTGAAAGCTTGCTCGGATTTTTCGAGCAATAAAGTCGAAATATGATAACTTAAACGTCAGTAAATTGCTATAACCAGAGTTTGGTTTAGTGTTAATTTAAATTTCCCTTCTAATAATTAACAAAAATATAGATAAAGATCAAATGAAAATAATGACTTATCCGTTAAACGAATTTTTTATGCGGATTGTGATGTCAAAGGATCAACTGAACAGTTTTATTTCCAAAATGTTAAACTATTAATTATTGAAACAAATATCAATGCCTAAAAGATCTTATCTTTCCTGTTTTTCTTTGACAAGCAGAAGATACAAATTTCCCGAACTCTCTTCTAACTGAAGGACTGAGAGTATATGATTTCGTTTTTGTTGTTTTTCTTAAATAATTTCAGACTTATTTTCATTTAAAAAATTTTATTATGCCAGCTAGGAATTGTGCTTTGGAAAGGAAAATGACATAAAACACGTTTTGAAGCGGGACGAGGCCCAACATTCTACGAAACCCGTTGTCAAAACCGAGCTTTTATTGGACACGAGAAACGTGCTGGCTTGTATTTTAGCTGTGACTTTTAATTCCAGTCTCGCCATCGGTTCCATATGTAGTGGGATATGTGTGGTTTTGAAAACACACCATCTACCAATCCTATTAAAATGTTTGTAAAGTATTTATTAGTCTCTATATGTTTTCGACCATACATACAACTGTGTATATACACATGTTTTAATTTCTTATATATTGATTCCGGACCACAGATTAACTTCTCAATTTCACCCGCCTAATTGTATGCTGCCATTTTTATAATTATTGATCAAAAAAAAAAATATTCTTCTTTATTGAAAGTTAGTTTTTTAGTTACTTATTTTAACATGTTCATCCTAGAGATTTGCAAGTATATTTGATTTTGATAATGGTTAACAAATTAATGTAGTTACTTTCTGGAGATGGGTGTTAAATTGTAACCATGCATAGCCGTATTTTATATATATAAATATATATATATAATATATATATATATATAATATATATATATATATAAATAATGATATATATATAGTATAAATAATATATATATATAAATATATATATATATATATATATATATATATAAATCATATATATATATATAAATATACACATTTTTGGTTCGAGTTCATCAACAACCTGAATCTGAGGATGAGCTCAGGCCTAGGACTATCCAATGTGTCTAGGCCCTACTTCTGAATTAGGCTTTGTCACTCTTGTTGAGGAGGTAATAGGTAATTTAGCTTAAGGAATAACCTACATTTCTTCTTATTTTTGAACACAGTATTAGGTCTTCATGGTCTCCTTTGTCATAATTGAACCATAAAAACACAAAAACAAACCACTGAAAAAAGAAACCAACAATAACACATGTTTGAACTGAAATGTAATCAAACAATACAGCACTTCAAGCCCACTACTCAGTTCTCACGATTACAGATGACACTAGTAACAGGTTAGCGCAACAGCAGAAACTGAAATCATTAGAGTTTGTAAATGAGTTGCTGTACTATAGTAACGCAAACAATAACAATGTTTCTTGTCGTTTTGCGCGTCAACATCATATCTTTAAAAAATTATTTATGTGCATTTCCAAACATCATTTCATCATGTGTTATATATCGAAAATGTCCGCAAAAAGTCCGTATTTTCAGTAAAAAAAATTAAAAAATAAAAGTCAAAATTTTTTAGATTTTTTACCCTCGTGCGTCCCCTTAAAAACTTTATTATGCCATCTAGGAATTGTGCTTTGAAAGGAAAATGAACATAAACACGTTTTGAAGCGGGACGAAAGCCCAACATTCAACGAAACCCGAATGTCAAAACCGAGCTTTATATTGGACACGAGAAACGTGCTGGCTTGTATTTTAGTTGTGACATTGTAATTCCACAGGTCTCGCCCAACGTTCCATATGTAGTGGGATATGTGTGGTTTGAAAACGGCCACATACACCCAATCGATTAGTAAAATTTTTGTAAAGTATTTATTAGTCTCTATATGTTTCGACCATAAATACACTGTGTATATACACAGGTTTTAATTCCTCATCCCCCCGCTATTTATCTACATTTCTTATATATTGATTCCTGGACCACAGATTAACTTCTCAATTTCACAGCCGCCTAATTGTATCTGCCCATTTATAAGTTATATAAAATTTTTTTATGAAAGTTAGTTTTTTAGTTACCTTATTTTACAGTGTTCATTCTTAGAGATTTGCAAGCTTTTGAGCAAGTATATTTATTATGATAATTGAAAGCCTTTCCGTTCAAATGGGAGCTTAAGTCCAAAATTTCCAAAAATAGTTTTTTCTAATTAAAGTAGTCTATGTTCCAACGTGAGTTCCATATCTAAAGGAGCTATGTGCCAACTATGTTTTTCTGTTAGTTGCAATTCAATGATCACAGATGGTGCCGGTGGCAACTTCCTAGCTGGCCTTCAGTGCTATTGGAGCTAAGTGCCGGTCTAACCATTTTAAGGCAGCATGTTGAGTACTGTGAGTTGTGTGAATAAATAACAAGTATATTGTATTATGCTGTAATATGGATAATCAAAAGTTAAAAGCGTTTTAGTTGAAACTCCTAAGGATAATGAAATCTTTTAAAATTAAACAACGGAAAAGCCCAAGAATAAGTGGAAAAGCCATACATTATTCGAAGCAAAGAGAAAGGTTACAAAGGAAGTGTCTGCAAAAGATGCCACCCTTTTACACAGGTAGGTTAATTAGTAAGCTAAAGTTGTTGTTTTCAATTAATTTGATTGTAACTTAAACAATATTATATTATTTCTATGATAAAGTTTTGTGTGTTTAGTAGTTGTATAGTTAATGAATAAATACTACCCAATAATTTTTAGCAACAAATAAAAACCCCCCCCCCCCCCCTTAACATAAGTTAATATTTTTACGGAATTTATTTCTAAAATCCAGAGTAGTAGGCTACTTGAACTTTTGTGTGTAAAAGTAAAATAATAGTCGTATAATTTAACAGTAATGGCTGGCGTGTTACATTCCCGTATCTCATTTAGCCCCACTACTCACGAAACTTAACTCCGGATAACGGTAGCCTATATTTTAAGATTAGAGTAGGCCTATAGGTAAAACTCATAAATCGTTAAGCCGTAGATAAAATTGCTGAACTGAATCCAAAACCAATGTTTTTATTCTTTTCGTATAATCAATTTAATTAAACATTATCCTATATAAAACTTATGTCAATCTTATTACCCATTTAACCATACTCATTTTTTCCTAAGCAATTTTATTACTTTCAGGAAAAGTGCAAATGCAAGTACAAATGCAGTGAAATTTATCTGATGACTACAAAATGAAGTTATTTAAAGAGATCCATGAGCTTGACAAAGAACGGACAGAACACAATACTTGCTTGGGCTGATAGAGATTCCTCCCCCCCATTTCAGAGGAGGGCGACATGGTAAATATGATACCGCCAACAGAAAGCCGACACGTCAAAATACTGGTGAGTTTACATCGTGCCTAAATGGGTAAAGGACCAACCATATCCGGGTATGTAAAAACACATTTATGAGCTATATTTGGAATTAAAGGAGCTCATCCAAAAGAGTAACAAAATCCTTGTGGCCAAATAAAAAAATGGGCCAATACTGTTGTGAAGGATACCAGGGGAGGAATTGAAAACTTTCAAATACAACACTCTGGCTGATAGGAAATTTGGTCAAGGACCATATTAAATCCATACCTATCTGAACCTAGCCACTAACAACAGAAACATGATCTGATTATGAATAACCTTAGCCAAGATCTCAATTCTGTATCGCCTATACAAAAGGCTTTTTATGGAAAAATTTCCCCTAATATTAAGAATTCTCATACAATCTTTCTACTTCCATAGTTTTTTAAGAATGAGTTTTCCAAATCTAAAAATTTTAGGAAACCCTCAGTGTTGATACATGTAAAAAATGTGAACCAGCCTAATAACTCGAAATGACTAGTAAAAGAACCCCAGTCGTTGTTAGACAAGCGAAGATTGAACAAGAACAACAACCATCGTAAAAGTGAATACAGCTTATACATCAATGACGTCTGACAGTATCAGTTCCTGCCTCTCCCTACCAAGTAATAACTTGCACTGTTGTAGAATTGATCTTCAAAAAGTATTCCCAAATCCCGAGAATTAACACATTCATGACATGTATTATGCACGTCAGTTATCATGCTACAAATTGTTGGCATATCACCGTGACTGACACTCAGTGATGGTATTATGTGCCTTAGGCATGAAGGCCAATCGTCTCGTGGTGGAAACCAAATAATGGCGTCCTTGTTTTGTTCAGTAGTAATTAAACAACATGAACTTGAAACTAAATAAGCGTCAGTTAATCAATTTGGAGTGATAATTGCTGCGGCCAGAATAAAGAACAGAATGATGGTGTTCATGTATAATGTATTCTGATTTCCCTGGACTTATTTGCACCAAATTAACCACAAGTTTCTTGTTGTGGCGTACATAGTTTTTCTCTCAGCTGAATAGAAAATTGTTGCAAGTCCAATTGAAAAACGTTGGAAGCGTGATACAAGCTGATAACGCCTGACGATGTTAAGCGTGCTATAATCTCACATCGCCGCCTAACGAAAGACCAATTCAAAGTTGTTAGAGATTGGCTGAACAGTTATCCTTGACTTTGATCAAGCTGCTTCTTCCATCATAAAGTAAACACCAAAAAGTTAGGTATAATCTACAGCTTTCCTGGATCCGTATAGAGAAAAAAAGAAACCAGGAGTAAGTACAAACAAAAAAGCAGACGTTCAATGAGATTGAACCATGGATAGATCCACTCTCACGTTCTTCAAACCCCTGGTGTAAATGCAAGGACTCTACAAACAGTCAATCTTGAATCCTTACCAGAAACCGTAGATTTATCAATCGCCAAAAAAGAAGATTTGAGGAAAATGTTACCTTATATAAAAGAAGAAAACAGGAAATTTTTTGAAAAAATTTGTATAAACTAACTGATTACAATGACATTTCAATATAATGTTAACAATATTTCATTTTTACCCTGTACGTTTTTATAATTAATTGTACCTTTTTCATTAAACATGTTTTACTACCATGATATCTTGTTCTTTTTTAATACCTGGACTTAGCTCTTTTAGAACGTCTATGCATGTCAAAAAAATGTCAATTAAAAAATTTTTTTTAAATATTTTCATTACATATAAAAGATTTTTAAAGACATAGAAGAGTTCATATATTTATAGAAAACATGTTTACTTAATTTCAATTAAGAAAAATAATTATAATACGAATAAAACAGTGTTTTGTTGTTTTCCAAAAGTTCTTAAAATGGCACATAGCTCCATTTGAACTGGAAGGCTTCAATTGTTAACAAATTATGTAGTTACTTCTGGAGATGGGGGTTAAATGTTACCATGCATAGCCGTATTATATATATATATATAAAAATAATATATATATATATATATAATATAAATAATATATATATATATACCATTTTTAAATGTAATTTGTTCATAGTTTTTAATTCCTGTAGCCCACAAAATGTCATCTGGTAACAAATTCATATAATATACGCTTTAAGAAAGTTTGCTTTATAATGAAAAAATATAAGCCTATATCTTTAATAAACAAAGGAATACATTTGTTGATTAGAAAGAGCAATTCCCTCTTGCAAACAGTGCGTAATGCAGAAAATTATTTCGGAGATTTAGAAAATGAAAGTATACGAAGTATGAATTTGTGAATCATATTTAACTACAAGTAAAATGACTATGAAAATGTAATGACTAGGTACGTTTACAATTTTGATTAAAAGTACTGAGCGAACTACATGGGCTTATTATTATAAAACAGTAAAAATTATTGGTCACTCCATAAAGTATTTCCATTTATATAAATAAAGCAGTTGGTACTATTAGTTCAGCAGGCGATAGCAAATTCATACTGCATAAGCAGACAACCAGGTCATTCTGGAAATTGATATTCGACTGTTTTTCTTAAGAAATAAAACGATCAGTAGTTTAAGGTTTTGGTTGCAATGGAAATTTATCAAAAGGGTAAAGAACATGAAGTATCATGATTGTGTCACGTGTAATATTAACTCTGGCTTAGTACACTGTAAAATGATCGCTATACTGATAAATAATACATCACTGTCAGGTAACTACTCAGATTAAACAATGCAACTTACCAGTCAGACAGTCTGTACATAATTGCCTGAAGCTGACTAGACGTTTATGAACGAGTCTGTTGATTTACATTAGGTTTTTCAATCTGTTTTCTATATACATATTATCTGTAAAAGATTATCAATTGATATCTTACCCTTTTCTTACTCTCCAGTTTCAACTCGACTCAATCAGATCAGCTGATCGTCGAACTCCTTCTTACATTAAATATATTTATCAATTTCAAGAAAATTAATCTTTCTGTTTTTATTGTATGTTTTTATGCAATGAAAGTTAGTTCTCAGCTCGCGGAATATTTCAGTCAATATTCTTTATTTTATTAACATGTTAAATTATTCACTTGAGGTATTGTCAAAATCTTCTTTTCACAAGAACCTGAGAAGTAAGAGGAACTTATGACCACAGATCTATGTAAATCCATAGTATTGTTTCAAGATTTATTGAAGAGCGTCATTGTATTTAGATTTTATACACGAAGATAAATTGTACACAAATTATAACGTAAGGTCGCCCTCAGATAAGAAGTATTTATATATTTGCCTTAACGATATAGGCCA
>NW_025784919.1:0-22156 GCF_021130785.1 Homalodisca vitripennis | reverse complement strand
AACTTTTTTCATTATTCTGATAATAGGGAATAAAACCTCACCTGAGAAGTTTTTTTGGGTTTATTCCGTTGGGGACCACCCTGTATATCAGGCATAAGGAGTGATTAGCGAAAATAAATAAACTTATTAATTTAATTTTTATTTCTAATTTAAACAATCATCATGTATTATTGGCATTATCTGCCATCACAGTGGGTACAACCTATTATAGTAAAAACCGATAGCTTTAAAAACCAAAGCACGAATGCTTAAATAAATAATCAGATAAAATCAGTTTCGTGTTTATAAATTATTCTTGTGTTATGATTCTTTGACCTAAAATTTCTACTTTTTTCGTCCAATGTTGGTGAATTATTTTATTTCTCCTTTTGTCGTCAAAACATTCTTTATTTACATGAAAACTTAGAAAATTCTTAGAATGGCGGTCAAGATACATGTGTTTACTTGTTCAATTTAGTTTTGTCCAGCAAACAAATGAATGAATTTTCAGATCCAAAAAGGTTATTCTAACAGTGCGTCTCGTTAATTTATAGTTAAATGGTGAACAAAATATAATACTATATCCATTAATAGTCTGTGGAGTCTATCACAAAACAGTTGTAATTCTAAAGACAGTAGGATTACGAAAAGCTTGGCTAGGGGATTAAGCCAGTAGAATTCTAGTATTCTAGAGCCCTTACTTGGTTGAGTATTGGGGTAAAATTGTAAATTGGAGTTGACTATTGTATTTAGAAAATTTAATTTTCTCACATTATAAATTAGAATACTTCAAGTTTATGTAAATGATTACATTGAGTTTACATTTGCCTGCATAAGGAATCGGATTAAAGAATTTTAATGTTTATTAAATATTAACAAATTGCCTTCATTACTTAGTTGTGTTTTAGTCCTATTAAATCATTTACTGACTTGCTTAGTCTCTAATAATTTTTCGTGTACAGTGAGAATTTGAAGATTCTAAGGAGTAGTCGATGACCCCTGCAGTTAGACGGATGGCAAACCAAAGTTGGCAACTACCAGCAGATTGGAAAGGTGGGAGTATTCGTGTTGTATTGGTTAAAACATAAAGACGATACCATTTTATGCCATACCTGTATCACTTGGTTTTTTTTTTTTTAATATAGTTGTTTTAAATTTCATATTTAATAAAGTAATGTTCCCTATATGTTTGCAATATAAATTACACATGTCATTTATAAATAAAATTCAATGAAATTTCATAGTCATAAGGTACCTACATATAATTAAGATTGTCATTTATGATAACACCATTGTATGTAATTTTTCTAACATTTACTGGTATATGAGGAAGATTGTTTTAGAGCATGATAAGGTAAAATTCAGGATCGTCATAGATAATTGCCATTCACTTATTATACTTACAATACTTAAAAAGTTTTCCTAATGCTATTCTATTTCCCCTAGGTTTTTATGGGCAATTATTTGAATCTTCACAAACCTGAATCCTCACAATTTTCAATTAATTTAAATTGTACTGTGTGGAAAACATGAAATATAAAATTCCATGAAGAAAAATCTTTGTTTCAGCAAGGGGAGGAGGTCATGGTGCTGCCAACTGTGAAAGAAGAGGAAGTAAGAGACTTATTTCCGAAAGGAGTATCTTATGTCAATCTTCCATCTGGCAAGTCATACCTTCGCAGAACTCCCCAGCCCTAGGGAAGTCTCATGAGCTTATTTAACTCCATTTTATTTGTTTTGTTATTTATTTTCATAAAAAGATAATGGTTGTTTTCATATAAATTGACTTTGGATCAATATTAACAAAGTAAAGTTTATCAAATAGGTTGTAACTTCATGTTCATAAGTCACAGAACGTACAAAACTATAACCATAGCCATGTAGCAATTGTTAATAATACATTGTTTCGTAACAAATTCTTGATGTTAGTAGAGTGGCTGTTTTAAAGCATTTAAATATAGTTTTACCGATTTTACTGAAATATAAGGCATATTACATTTTAAATTACATTTGATAAATAGTGCCTTCAACATTCCATGGAAACAAGAATTAGAAGACAGTGAGAAGTAAAAGAGCATTGGTGCTATTTACTTGTAACAGTATTGTGTTGTTTGTTATCTTTGTTGTAATCTTTACTTTAAAATAAAACTTTTTTCTCACAAATATGCTTTGTAATTGTTTGTGCCTAGCATTCTTTAACAGAATATTTCTACTCTTGAAACTTATTGATTCTAAATTCATAAAAAATATGTCTTAGAATTAGCATTATTAGATAGAAAACTTTACAGTTTTTAATAAGCTTTTCCTTGATGTCTTTATGTACGATGTGTAGTGTACAAGTACTCTGAAAACTTAAATAAAGCTGACTACAAGTTGAGTTGGCTACACATTAAGATAAGCTTTCTGTTACATTGAGGCACAGTACAATCACATCATCAAGGCAATTTGTTGCACAAAAATTAATGTTGCTCTTCATCATCGCCAATATATTTTACCATAATATCAAGAAACTCACCTAGGAATTTAAAGACATCATTTTGTAATGGTGGCATTTTGATTGTTGTTCCATAAGAGCAATGTTAATCCATCAACAAATAAGTTAATCGTCTTACTGACCAGTGATGCATTTTGAGTTCCTCCAGGTTTATGAACAGGCATGATGAGCACTGTTCACCACTATGTTTTAAAGCATAGAATTCCAACAGTTTGTTCTTTTATATCTTGAAGTTTTTGGCATTTGTGAAGGGGAATAGACAGAGAATTGGAGATTATTCAAAAGTCGCTTCAAATTAATTAACAGTTTTTGTTCATTACAGCAAGTCTTACTGAATTTGTTATGATAGCAGTATTAGACTTTCTTAACTTTTTACCTACAGAAATAAAAGAACTTCCTCTTCATTAATTTAAAAGATACATTAAAAAATAATTATACTCTATAGGAGACATCAAGGTTTTAATTGTTATTTGTTTGATTTTTATTTCTTGATTGGTGTTTGCTGATTGTTATTGGTTAATTGTTCTTTTTTTGTTATTATTTTGCTTTTACCAACGTTAATGCAATATATATTGTTTTTTCTATATTGTAGAAAATGATTCATATGTCAAAAGTTTAGTATTAGTATTTAGTGTAAAAGGATAGTTTTAGTAAAATAAACTGTAACTATCTTTAAGAAAAAACATGCTGAATGCCTGTACTTAAAAGTTTGCCAATAAATGATTTGATTATACTGCAATGGCCAGCAACTCGTTGAGAGTCGTTAAGTTTTCTACACTGAATTTAGCCACTAATAAAGGCATTAATCCAGACAAAAATGGTTATCTACATGTTCCCAAATGAACTAAACTATCCCAATAATGTTCTGAAATTTAAAAAAATGTCATTTGACTTTAGCAAAAGTAATCGCAAAGTTACACCAGCCACAAAGTTGTGAGAAGGGTAAAAAGCTACCTATATTTTTAGGTATGTCGAAGGAAATTTTTGTTTTGCTAGAATAATACTTTCATCACTGAAAAGAGCAACTGTTCATCACTGAGCACTGAAAACTAAACATGTGGTTTTTTTACCACCAATAAAAACTGTCCAGATTAATTTTTTTGGACAAAAATAATATACATTTTAAAAACTATAAGAGTTGAAAATTCAATTTAGCAGTGTGCAAGTTTTGTTTGCTATCATTGGTCTCATCTCCAGCTGAAGAAGAATGTGCAACATTTGTGTGTTGTGCTGTTGCGTGGGCTGAAAAACACTAATTAAAAGATAAATAATTGTAGAGTGTTCAACTAATCTGTATTTGTATAAACAATGAAAATTACTTGCTGATTTCTATTTTTTATGCGTTTCATTTATTGTTACTATATTTTATTCTAAAACATGAAGATTATTATTATAAAATTGTAGGTATTGTGTTGTGTTTTGTTATATATAAAACAATATTATTTTGAATTTTTAGTGTACTCTTTATTCCAATACATTTACAACATGCATTATATATTAATACAAAACTTAGATTCTAAGCTATTTGGGAAAAAATTATTGAATTTACAAAATAATTCTTAAAAAAATATACCAACATAAATAAAACTAAATTTTTACCAAACTTTGTTATTAAAATTCAACATTTTTTATTTCTTTTTTTAAGCCAAAAACATAATTACTATGATATAACATTTGTTGGGTTTGCATATAAAGCAATATTTTATATGGACCTATCAAAAAACCCATTACTTTTTTTGTTAATTACCTACTTTCTTTTATACGAGAAAGTTCTTTACTAACTCGTATGTTAGTGTGTACAAGTTACATCTTTTTATATAGCGTTTCCTATTTTATTTTTAGATAGTAAATTCTGCATCTTTCAGCTATTTTAGATTTTCTCAAAAAAAGTTTGCTACATGAATAGAGAACTCGATATTTTTGTTTTTGGCTCTAAAATTGTTCAGCAATCACTAGTTTTTGCAAGTTAATTTTGTGTAAGGTGTAAGTTTAATGTTCAAATTCTACATACCTTGGCAATATTTTATATATATATATATATATGTATATGTATATATATATACAGGGTGGTTGCAGAGGAAACGCATGTTTTCCGAACCGGTAGTATGCGGCGACGGGAGTGGGTATTGACCTTGAACGAATGTTGGCAGACGGCCCATATAATGCCGTTTCAGTCGCTATGGAGCATTGGAGCGTGCAACATCGTGTGTTCGTTGTCCGAGGAGTTTTTTTAGAAACAATGATTCTGTAGTCACAGTGCAACGTCTTTTTCCGTCAATATTTTAGAGTTGGACGTCGAGGTGCAGTGCCTGATCGAAATACCGCACTCCGATGGGTTGCAGCGTTTAGAAGTACTGGTTCTGTGATGAAAAAGAAACCACCTGGTCTTCCCCATTCAGTTCGTACTCCGGAAAATGTTGAACGAGTCAGAACGGCAGTTGTTACTAGTCCTAGACGACATGCTGTAGCGCTGGGTATGTCACGTCGTTCGCTTCACCGCATCTTACATGATGACCTCAAGTTCCATCCGTACAAATTAATGATCGTCCAGCAGCTTAATGAAGGGGATTTGTTTACAGCGCAGAGAGTTTTGTCGCATAATGGATGAAATGTTTACGGAAGATCCCGATGCTACAGTCTTCATGAGTGATGAAGCACATTTTCATCTTGACAGTTACGTCAATGTTCAAAACTGTCGGTATTGGGCTTCGGAGAACCCACAAGAATTACCACCAAAGACCTCTGCACAGTTTAAAGGTAACAGTGTGGTGCTGCATTTCAAAGTTGGGTATTGTTGGACCCTATTTTTTTGAAGAGGAAGGAATTGCAGTTACTGTGACATCAGCTCGCTACGTTGAAATGTTAAAACAACTTCCTTCATCCAGGTTTCAGCAGGATGGTGCCACAGCTCACACGGCGAGAGCATCCATGGAAGTGGGTTCGGACAAATGTTCCCAGGACATGTGATTTCGAGATTTGGTGATGTTCACTGGCCCTCTCGCTCACCTGACCTGTCGATATGTGACTTCTTTTTGTGGGGATATTTGAAATCAAAAGTGTACATGAACAAGCCTTGCACACTCGATGACCTTAAGAATTCCATTCGTCAGGAAATTGAAGCCGTGCCGAATGAAATGTTGGAGAGAGCCGTCCGTAATTTTCAGAAGAGGATCAATATTTGTATCCAGCAAGAAGGACGTCATCTCAAAGACATTATTTTCCGAACCTAAATATGGTATGTAATTTCAAAAACTGCATTAAAAAACCTATCATTTAATACTTGTTTTTATTATTTTCAACCCATTGTGTCCCAGTAATTCAATGTTGAAAAACATGCGTTTCCTCTGCACCACCCTGTATATATATATATATATATAATAAAAGTGTACATTGGTTTGCATAAAGCATGGTTTTAGAGCATGGTCAGCTCTCATGCGTATGTATGGGCTTACAAGGGTTAAAAAGAAATTAACTCATATTACAAGAACTTTCTGGAAATTATTCTTTAATTTTATTCCTTATTCTGTAAGTTAGTTTAAATTTGTTGTTTTATAATACTTTTTTTCATAACTCGATCAATTATTATGAAATTCTATCCGTTAATTTTAATTGTATTTGATTGAAAAAGATGAAATGATGCAAATTACATACTAATATATTAATGTGTGTGCATACATGTACGTACTGGTATATCCATTTATATATAAAATATATTTTGGAATGACTCAATGCACATTTATTGCAGACATGCTTTTCAAGCTAATGCTGATAAGGTTATTGAAAGGCAGTAGGCTGAACTGATGTTCCAGCATATACTTTTAAATGGAACAGAGTTTATGGCAAGTAACTAACAAGACTAATGAATTATCTTTCTTAAAACACTGTATGTGAAGTTTTGAGAGAACATAAGATAAATTAGGTCATATTCAATCAAAGGATACAAAACAAATAAAAACACTTGGCATAATTAAAAACAAGGATAAATTAAAGAACCAAGAGATGTATAGATATAAAGATATTCATAATTATCTCTTAATTCTTAACAGTATAGGCTATCCTAGAACTGTTCAATTGTAGTAAAATGTAATGAACAAAGTAATTGGTTAACTAATCACCACACTTCTTATTTTTTGTTTACGTCTATGCTATATAAATGTGGCTTGTAGAAACGATAACTGGCCCCTAAACATTCTAAACAAGATGAAATTTGGTAACAAAAATAAGTTTTTACAAATACCTTAGCTAAATTCCAATATGGCACTTGATTAAACTAAAGATTCACAATTCCATTATTATGGACTATGAACATTGAAAACATGACATCTATTGTCATAATATATAGAAGGAGAGCTCTAGAAGGACAGTCCCAGGAAATCTAGATTTCTCGTAAAAATCCAGAAATAATCACATAGAAAAATTGTCATTATCAATTTATTAAAAGTTTTTTTAGATAATTCAATATGCATCCTATTACTTCATTAGTAAAAGTTATACAATAATAATTGTTTTTATTATAATTTGACTAGCCTAGATGAACACATTTAGTTTACAGAGAATTTATTATTTTAGTTTAACATGTTATTTACCTTATTGTAGTCATGTTTCACCATCTACAAAACAGGCTCTATGTAGAGGCAAAAGGACAACACGTGAACTTGTACATTAAAAAATCCAACACATCTTGTCAACTTTCTTAGTTTTTTAGTTTTCATCTGGTTTTGGCAAAGTTATAATCTGGAGCTTCCTCCTTAAAAGAATTTGTTTTGTTGTTTTTAATAGTACTTTTGTTTGAATACATTCTTTTTGGACAGAAAAAACATGAAATGTCCTGGTATTTACGTTACAGACTTTTAAATGTAAAATTGCAATATTTTCACACCAAATTTGCATTGATCAAATACAGTAAAAACACTGGCACATGTTACTATCACACGCCATTATTGCGAGGCCCGAGAAGTGATGTGTAGGACGTGATGAGGTCGTCCATCTTGTAGCCGAGAGGGGTCACGCATACGAGCCGCACAGAGCTTACGTCCAGTGAGAACGTTGACTTTGTAGTGGTCCAACTGGTCACCTCCGTGGAATGGATACAGAGTCAATGGCTCCTAGTCCAGGTTATAAATTATTTTGTACAACATCACAATCATTTTCTTATTCATACATCAAATTTCACAATTGTATTTATGTAAGAAAACAGTGTTTTCCAATTTATTAATAATACCTTACATTTTATTAATGTTTACACCCAATTTTATTTTAATGTATTTTTTAACTTTATATAAAGGCTATTGCCACTTATATAAATTTAATGAATGTAAACAGAAGCCATTTGACAGGTATTTTGTCTTCCGATCATATGTTTAGTTTGGTTATTTAAAACGCATATGTGAAAGAAACAGCCAAATACAAAATAATTGAATCGTAAAAAGTGAGGGCTCTGTGGTGTAATGGTAGCATATTCACCCGGCAAGTGAGAGATCCGGGTTCGAGTCCCGGCGGAGCAAGTACTTTTTGCGATTCAATATTTATTGAAATTAACTTATACAGGGTGTTCTGAAAAAAGGTGCCCATAAGTCAGGGCGTGATTCCTCACATCAAAATAAGAAAAAAAAGGTCTAATTAAACATAGGTCCGAAAATGCTTAGTTACCAAGTTATACAGGGTGAAAGATTTCGTCTGAATTTCAGTTCCCCTGCTGCAACGAAGCCCTACGGGTATTTGTTGGCTGTTAATTAAGATGTACAATTTAGCGTACTTTATGTAAAATGAACTGAAAAAATTGAATAAAACCGTTTCCCAGACCTGTAGCTGCAGTAATTTTTAAGATATGTGACGAAATACGCGAAAACTTGGTCCCGAAAAACAAGTTACATTTAGGTTTGAAGCAGATTTACTATGTTAAATGTACAATAAACACAAAATATTTTTTTCACGGTACTTGTAGAAAATTTAATTTCGAAGAGAAAAGATGTAAAATAAGTCTATAATAGACAAACGCAAACTTTAAAAAATAATCCTTAATTACATACAAAACGCATGAAAAATAGACAAAAATCTGTTAAGCCTCTCTACAAATGTAATATTGAAATTAAAACAGCTGTTTTATTAAAACAAATTAATGAGTTACTATTATTTTTTATCAAGTAAATATTTTTAACAATCATACATTATCATACATAAAAAAGTTATCTGAATTATCATTCAACAAAAAAGTTACACTTGTCCTAAAAAACTAACCACGTCACAGTAGATGTTCAAAATGTGGGGACTTTTTCTTATGGGGACATTTAAAGACGCTTGTCTACGACTCGCCTGTGGATACCATAGAAGAGTTGCGAATAAGGATTGTTAACGGGATTCAAAGGATACGTGAGACACCTGGGATCTTCGAAAGAGTTCGGCAGTCTATGAGAAGACGGCTGGATGCTTGTATTTTGAATGAGGGGAAACATTTTGAACATCTACTGTGACGTGGTTAGTTTTTTAGGACAAGTGTAACTTTTTTGTTGAATGATAATTCAGATAACTTTTTTATGTATGATAATGTATGATTGTTAAAAATATTTACTTGATAAAAAATAATAGTAACTCATTAATTTGTTTTAATAAAACAGCTGTTTTAATTTCAATATTACATTTGTAGAGAGCTTAACAGATTTTGTCTATTTTTCATGCGTTTTGTATGTAATTAAGGATTATTTTTTAAAGTTTGCGTTTGTCTATTATAGACTTATTTTACATCTTTCTCTTCGAAATTAAATTTTCTACAAGTACCGTGAAAAAATATTTTGTGTTTATTGTACATTTAACATAGTAAAATCTGCTTCAAACCTAAATGTAACTTGTTTTTCGGGACCAAGTTTCGCGTATTTCGTCACATATCTTAAAAATTACTGCAGCTACAGGTCTGGAAACGGTTTTTATTCAATTTTTCAGTTCATTTTACATAAAGTACGCTAAATTGGTACATCTTAATTAACAGCCAACAAATACCCGTAGGGCTTCGTTGCAGCAGGGGAACTGAAATTCAGACGAAATCTTTCACCCTGTATAACTTGGTAACTAAGCATTTTCGGACCTATGTTAATTAGACCTTTTTTTCTTATTTTGATGTGAGGAATCACGCCCTGACTTATGGGCACCTTTTTTCAGAACACCCTGTATAAAGGAAATTCAATTCCATTTTTGATTGTTTTCCACTTTCAGAATGGATTAATATAGTTAAAACTGAGCTAACCATTCACTGTATACAGTATATTAGGCATTACCAAGGAAACGCTATGCCACTTTATACACATAAGTTTCTTACTACACCAGATCCCACTACCTTAAAGTGAAATATCCCTGAATTTTACACTTTAAGAACAATCTCAAACACATTTACACTTTTTTTGCCATTGAATTATGTAAAGTGTTTCATATTAAAAGTGTAAATAGTATGCATCGTTACACTTTTGAGATTTTCTTGCACATTATGCTTTTTGAGTATTTAACTATTGGTATTTTACTTAGGTAAAGAAGATATTTAAAAAATTTTCTGTATAACCAATAGCAATATAAAAACACTATTATTCATTTAAAGGTTTGTTAATCGTACATTACAAAATTGAGACATCTACCATGAGTGTCACACAAAAGATACAGCAAAAGTATTAGACATTGAACATTTTCTTTCTGGAGGCTAATATTCAAAATGGCTGTGAGTACAGCGGGTGACTTTCAAAGGATTTCAGCTGTTTAAAAAAAAACATTTTGAAGGAGCACACAACTGTCTTATGGAGGCTAAAAATCAAGATGATTGCCAGTACAGTGGGTGGCTTGTAAAGGATTTCAGCTGTTTAAAAAAACATTTTGAAGGAGCACACAACTGTCTTATGGAGGCTAAAAATCAAGATGATTGCCAGTACAGCAGGTGTGGCTCTTAAAGGATTTCAGTTGTTTAAAAAAAACATATTTTGAAGGAGCATACAACTGTACATACCCTAGTTTGCCTGTCGAGGATGAAGATCCCATTCTTGTTAATCGCGATGGTGATATTTTCAGGGAACCGCTTCTCAGTTGTTTGTTTCACGTCGAAAAACGATGATCCAAATGTTGACCAAGGGAAGACAAACCTCAAGTAGTTAATTTTGGCATCCTCAGATGTCATACCTTCAAAAAAATAAAGTCAGTCCCAGGCTTTGAAACTAAAACAGTTTAAAAAATATATGAGAATCAAATAATTTTTATTTTTAGATTAGAGAGTAGTTTTTAGCTTACTGCTTGTACAACGACTTATTTTATCAAAAGGAACACATATCATTTATATAATTAACAAAACATAAAATGGAATTTCAAAGAAAAGCAGACAGGACTAACCCATTTGTTTTTTGTAAACCTCAGAGATTGCCTTTTTCCACTCCTTGTTAGACTGTAATTTCAGATGGTATGGAGGCACTAACTTGGCCATAAGCTTTCTGCAACCAAACAGTCCCATTAAAAATATTTATATTAATTATTGTATATTATATGTATACTTAATTGAAACATAAGCAATACATGCAATTTTAATCAATAACAGCTGCTTACAACAAAATGTTTCAACTTTGTTTAGTTATTACAGAGATATTAGCAATCGCAACCAGTTTTCAATATTATATAAATCACAAATCTATTTCAATTAACATCCAAAGAAGAATAATACATTTGTGTTACTATGTTGATTTTTAGTATCAAGAAGTTTGCACTCAAGACTGAAGTTGTATAATTATTGACATATCAATATGAAGAAAGGTATAGAATTTTTAATAACAATCATTCAACATGTATATTTAACTGATCAACAAAAATTTCCAATACCCAATAAATAATGCTTAAAAATGTTTTTAAATAATCACAGTATTATGAGAATAACAATTTACAATACCCATCCTACCAAAATCAAACAAATTAATTAATTTTTTTACTTCAATTTTTTGTTTAAAATAGTACTATTCTATAAATTAATATTTATTGAAATGATGACATCAACATCAGCATTTATTCAATGTGGTTTATACACTCAAATAATTTGAATTTTCAATCATAAGCAAATTTTTTGTGTTGACAATGTCACATGTTTTTCTAGATTTTCTAGGAATAAAGGAATATTCTGTTTCAATAACTTTAAAAGATATTAAGATTATGAATGTTTGCTACTTTTATTTTAGCTCAACATATTGAAAACTGTTGTCTGCTACCTTTCTCATGTTTCAAGTCCAAAAAGTTAAGGTTGAGGTGCAAAAAGTCAAGATTAATATGAACATGCAAAAGTAAAACTTCAGAATACATCAGTTAAATTTGTTTATTAAATTAGAAAAAATCTAAAATTTTTATTCATATGTTAAAAACTGTGAACTATTATGACACTTTATTTTTTTTTTATAAGTAGTTGTCATAAAAAAATATCCTATGTAATATTTATTATTCCTCACTTTGAGTCGTCTAGAAGATCTAACTTTCTGTCTCCATTGTCTGCTCTGAAAATCAATGCTCCCAGGACAGCAGCATCAGACTTTGAACACTTCTGGTATCCTGGAATGTCCATAATTTCATTACAGGTCCATAACAAAATTCTACAATGACATGTAAATAATTACTCTTTTAACCTGTTGGGGAGTACTGACGGCTATAACCGTCATTCTACCTAGTGTATACTAGAGTAAGCAAAATTATCCTTTAATGAACTCAAGAAAAAAATTTTGTTGTTTTCATTCAAAATGTATTGAAACCTTACAAAATAGCATAATAATGCATTTTTTGGATCTACAACTTGATAAATTCATACATTTTGTTTTTTTTTTTTAGAATTTTACAAAAGTATGATAGTTTTCAAAACACGGGTACACACAAAGTGCTACTTCACATTTTGTGCACTCATAAGCAGTTTCTTTCCTTTTACGCTCACCCCGTGTTGTATATGAACACACAAAGCAGCGTTTTAGCTTCCTTCGACCATTTTCCCTTACTGGTAGTGGGCGGGGGAAATGGCGACCTGACAAGCGTAGCGGCTGCTGGGCTCTGCCCAACGGACGTGTCACAGCTGCGGCCTCTTCTCTTGGTGCAACATGTGCTTCCAGTATCTGTCTGATAACGTTAATTCGGAAGTCCATGATGTGAACCTTAGCATTTGGGTTTTTTGATTCCATGTATAGCCTATAAATAGACATGGCGCGAGAAAATGACAGAACATTTGGCGGCAAATCTGTGATTGTGTATTCCGTCACTAGGAGCCAGCACCGTACAACAATAATTACTTTGAACATTTCACAGTCAAAATAGTATGTAAGAACGCCACTAGAGTGCATAAACAGTTGCAATATTGATTGTTTTAGCAACCCCGTCATGGACGGTCATAACCGTCAATACTCTTTTGGGATCAAACGGCTATAACCGTCTGTACTCTTTTGGAACAACTTTCTTCAGCTACTCCTCAACAGGTTAAATAAAATGTCATACTTAATTATATGACAAAATTGATAAAACCTTTGCTGTTTATTATAGACATTTTTCATCTGAACTGGCATAATGAAATTTTACATGGTCCTTTTTAGGCTGGTTAACATATAGATTTAATCCTATTTCAAAATCCCTCTGGACTACGCATCACTGGTTTTTAAAACTCCCTTAACATTCCATTATATTATTATTATTAAGTACGCTTAAACAGCATATAGTCAATGTGTTTTAATCACATGTCAAAGTCAGCAACAGTAAGTATAATAATTTATACACATTTACACAGACAATAGTGAATGTCTGCTGTTATTCATAATTCAGAATCGATTATACTTTACAAATGTCATGTTAAGTTCAACTTAAAGGTTTCGTTTATAATATACATAAATAATATGGATATCTATGTTTTCGAAAATTAATAGAGAACATATTTAAAGTCCACTTTCCTTTCATTATACAGATTATGGCAGTATTGGAAAAAAATTAAAAAACTTTGAACCAATACATATAAAAAGCACAATTAAGAAATGAATTAATTTGTAATAGCAATTTTTTTAGTTTACTTTCAAAACATAAAAACATTTAGAACAATTATACACATTAAATGAAAATTTGGACAGTAAAAGCTTAATAATTCCACTGTAAAAAAACTTTTCAACATACTCTAGCTGTGTTCTGGACTGGAAATTCGAATTTTACATTGAAAAGTTATTCTTGAAAAAAGCCACAACGTGATTACCTAAAATATACTTGGGGACCTCTTGAGGATAGTGACAGACCACATCAGCAATTCTATCCTTTGCCTGGAACCATCGTAAGCCAGACTTTCCGCATGTACATCAGCTCGTACAGGAATCTCTGGGACTGACCTGAAACAAAACACTTTATTGGATAGTTGAAAAGACCAGCATGTTCATCAATTTTATCATAGTCTATAATTTCCGCTGTTTTCTTTTTGTTGAGACAATGTTTTTGATGGAATATTACTTTCATAACAACTGTGTAAAATAGTTCAACTGACATACTATTAATCATCGTTATACTTATACATCATTATTTCTCCTATGACAAACTGTGCATTGTGCAAGTAGTTTTGGTGTTTTCTACTAGATGTCAGCACTTCCTTGACCCTCTGTCATGAGTGTTTGAACCTTGGTATGCTCGCTGTAGTCGCACAGTGCAGACAGCTACTGCGTGTTTGTTGTTGCATGGCACCCATCTTGGGAGTAATTTATGGTTTTATTTGTAGTGTTTATTGTACTAAGGAAATATCCTATGCACAAATTTACGGATTGGCTTCATTTGAATTTAAAACAAAAAACCAATTTATGGATACAGTAGCTAAAAATAACAAACATTTTTTTAATACACTAAAAATAACAGTTTTTTGCTTAAAAACAGTTTTATATCTAAAATCTACAAACCTGCCTCTGTGTTAAAAACGGCATAAAATTAGTCTAACAACATAATTTTAAGATTTAAAAAAAAAAACTGTTAAGAGGTTAAGGTTAGAATTATGAATTTAGATGATTCGTGTTTTAAGACACCTTTCTTATCCAGTTCTAAAATTAAAAAACAAATGTATCCCTACTTCCAGGTCAAAACAATGCATAATGCAAATATTCCCCTAAACTGTTTAACGCAATACAGAAAAGCTTAATGTAATATAAAAAATTAACTTTTATTGGGTCCTATTTCCACACTGTTTTTGACAAATCACTTAAGTGGTCATACTAATCAGACATATGGTCTGGTCTCAAAATGGCCAGATTAGAATGAACATACTATATACTTACAAACAACAAACAAAAACACATATAACATTGAAGCACATGGTCAAGTATTTATTTTTATTTAATTTATAATATGAATCTCTTTTACATTCGATTAAATTGAAAACATCTTCCCAAAATTCACATTGAAAACCTGAGATGGTTCTTTATAATAAATTTCTAAGAGTGTAAATGAATGTAGCTCTTAAAGGTGGTGCAATTGGTTTTTGGTTACGTTAATCAGAACAGTAATATATATAAGTAGATATGAATATGGCGGTTCTAGACCACTTTTGGAGTGTAAACAGAAAACCAACGGAAAATACTGTTTAAAGGACAATAAACGAATCTGTAAAATCAAACAGTAAGGGGTTCCTAGACCACTTTTGGGACAGTCAGAAAATCAATGTAAAAATACTGTTTAAAGGACAATAAACTAATCTGTAACCTCACGAATGAAAAATTAACCGAATCTATAGCTGTTTTACTGTTCATTGTAGGCTTCTACATTTATAAGCTGTTTTAATGAAAAAATCCAGAAATCTTTCGAAATCTTTATTCCACGAAGTTAATTGTAACACAGTCTTTATCTTTAATAGTCTTCTTTCCAGTAACAACCAAGTGTAATTTTTCATTTTTATTCAATTCTTTAATCTTTTTTTCATCCAAAACAGTCAAAAATCTGTTTGGCAAGTGTACTTTACAATCTTCCAACTCGGCAATTATTGTAAACCCGAATTTATCTTTCATTTTCTCCAAATTCACAATTTTGTGTTTCTTATTTTCTTCTAATTCTATTAATTTCTTGTATTCTTTGAACTTTAAATCACCAACCTCATTTAATTCCTTTAGTAGCTCCATTTACATAAGAAAAAAATTATTGAAAAAAATAGTATAAAGAATTTAAATTACCCCCTACAAACCATATATAGTACTATTTTGTCCTATAACTATACTATTTTTTCAATAATTTTAAGTCTTAGTTTACAGATTTTTTCTATAATAAATAGAAGAATCTATCACTGTTTCACCAGAAATTGTGCTGATTTCTGTCAAATTCAAGTAAAAATCATTAATTTTTTTTAAATTCTTAAAAATATTGAAAAAATAGTATTATAGAATTTAAATTACCTCCTACAAACCTTAGTTAAGAAATTTTCCCTATTTAAATGGAGGGTGAAAAAGTAACATGTCCGTTTTGCAAAAAAGAAATTTTAAGAAGAAACTTCGATCGACATTACAACTCAAAGATTCACTTAAAGAACAAAGACATTTACTACAAGGAATTGAATCATTTAAGACAATGGGCCAAAGAAAATCAAATTGACGATCATGAAAAGATGTTCAATATTGAACAATTACGAGAATTAAAGAGAAATTTCAAAGTTGAAAAGAAAAATCTCAATCTATTTAATGATGAAAAAATTAATTCAATCGCTGAAAAATTGGCTATCGAAACTAATGATAAAACAAAGTCTGAAATGATCGAAGAAAATTGATAAACACAAATCTGAAAATATCATTGATGTAGAAGTTTTATCGTCTATACACGGTCTTTTCAAGCAATACATTTTAACGAATTTAAACGATAATTTCATGCCACTTTACAAATATCTTTCTATTTTGCGGCCAGAGATTAAGAGTTTAATAGAAAAATTTCAAGAAAACTGTGAAAAACAGTAAAGGATATATCTCTTTGGAATGTGAATACGAACGTACTTTGAGTGAACGGTGAAACACAAACTTGTCCAATGTACTTTACTATAAAAGCAGACGAAATCTTTGACATAAACGACTTTATTACTAAGCAATTTAATAAATTAACACATCGAGAACAGACAAATCATCCAAATCGAGGTTCTGGATGGACATTAAAACGCTGTAAACAACTGATTTTGAGCCTTAATAAAACACGAATTTATGAACGCTAGGATCATATATCGATTTAACCAAAGAAAATCAAAGATAAGAAAGCTTGTATAAATATCAAAAATAAAGATGATTATTGCTTTATTTATTCTATCCGATGTGCTATTGAAAAACCAGAAACTCATGTAGACAGAGCAAAACAATATGAAAAATTTGTAAATTGACGAGATATTTTCAGGTTTCGAGTATCCAATGTCCTTAAAAGATATACAATTATTTGAAAAACGAAGTCACAATTCCAAGTACAAATATCCAAAAATGTCTATAAATATCTACAGTTATGATGAGAAACTCAATATTGTTCCATTACAAATTTCTGAAAAATACGACGCTG
This sequence comes from Homalodisca vitripennis, assembly GCF_021130785.1. Lineage (NCBI taxonomy): Eukaryota > Metazoa > Arthropoda > Insecta > Hemiptera > Cicadellidae > Homalodisca > Homalodisca vitripennis. Next base: position 5,172 of record NW_025784919.1, on the reverse strand, counting down.
AGTTAAACATTGACTTATTGTATGTTAAACAAGAAGACAAATCTCATTATGTTTTGATAACAGATTTAAATAAGCTCGTTTTTCTCTCAGTTATCTAAAGCATGAACACAAAAAATTTCTATGCAGAAGATGTTTAAGCCATTTCTACAAATCTGGAGATTTAACAGACCATTTAGAGAATTTGTAAAAATCACGAAGTTTGTAAGCCAATTATGCCGTTTCCAGGTCAAACAACAACATTTATTAATTATCAAAAGAAATTTTCTCATCCTTACGTTATTTATATGGATTTTGAAAGCATATTAGAGAAGATTCCCACATGCAAAAACAATCCGCAAAAGTCGACTACAACCAAGATTCAGAAGCACATTCCTTATGGTTTTACTCTATATTTAGTGTCTAATGTGACCAATCGTATGTACAAGCCGATATGTTTATCGAGCAAAAAATGAAGAAGATTTGCCAAATGTTCCTGCAAAATTGTTTGAAGAACTTAATAAATTATCGAAATACATAGCTAAAAAGGTATAATTTCTAAAGAATAAAATACCTATGAAATTGACTGAAGAAGAAGAAATTTCATACCAAAATGCAAACGTTTGTCATATTTGCGAATGTGATGGTTTTGATAATCAAACAAGAAAAAAAGTACGAGATCATTATCATTTAACAGGTAAATTTAGAGGTTCAGCTCATTTTATCTTGTAACTTGAATCTCAAATTTCCTCAAAATATTCCAGTTTTCTGTCACAATATGTCAAATTATGATTCTCATTTGTACATAAAAGAGTTGGCTAAACAATATGGAAACGTTGATTTGATCGCAAACACCGATGAAAAATACATAAATTATTCAGTAAAATCAGGATATGGGTATGAGTTTTGAAGATGATAAACCAAGAAAGTTCATTCAAGTTTTCTTTCGTAGACACGTTCAGATTTATGGCATCGTCTATAGAAAAGTTAGCTAAAAATCTAAAGAGAGAAGACTTCAAACATACAAATCATTTTATACAAGATGGTCTGAACGCAATTCTAGATAGACAACCAAATGACGAAGAAGAAATCTTTAAAATTCTATCTGGAAAAGGCATATTTCCTTACGAATTTATCGACAGTATTGAAAAACTTGATTACACAGAAGAATTGAGAATTCAAGATTTCTATTCACTTTTGACAGATGAGAGCATATCTGAGAAAGATTTTCAACATTATTTAGCTGTTTGGAATAAATTAAAAGAGAAAAATCTAGAAATTACTCCGATCTCTATAACATTCAAGATGTTCTATTGCTCGCTGATATCTTTGAAAATTTTAGGAATATTTGTTTGAATTGCTATAAACTTGATCCAGCACACTATCTAACAGCTCCCAGTCTTGCATGGGATGCTATGTTAAAATTAACGAATATAGAATTACAATTAATTAGTGATTATAATATGTATTTGATGATCGAAAAAGGTATTCGCGGAGGCATTTCTCAATGTATTTAAACGATATGTGAAAGCAAATAACAAATATTTAAAAGATTTTGATAAGACAAAGCCCGAAAACTATTTACTCTATCTCGATGCTAATAACCTTTATGGGTATGGCCTAATGCAAAATTTACCATATAACGAAATCAAGTGGATGGATCCTAAAACGTATACAACCAGCAGATTGGCAAGAAACAATTTTGGAACTCACTGGCGACGAAGATTATGGCTATATTCTCGAAGTCGATCTAGAATATCCGAAGGAATTTACATGAAAAATCATAAAGATTTGCCTCTTGCTCCAGAACATTATAACAACAAACTTTTGCACAACTCTACTGGATAAAACTGAATATGTTGTTCATTCGAAGAAATTTGAAATTCTATCTGGAACAAGGTATGATTTTGAAACATGTGAATAGAGTTATTAGCATTCGATCAGAAGCCTTTTATGAAAGATTACATTGATTTTAACACAAACATGAGAACCAAAGCTACAAGTGACTTTGAAAAGGACTTTTATAAGCTGATGAACAACTCAGTTTTTGGAAAATCTATGGAAAATGTGAGAAACAGATGTGATAATTAGACTAGGAAATGAAGAATTTTCAATGAAAACAGGCCAAGAAAACGAACTTCAAATGCTTTAACATCTTTGACGACAACTGTATAGCGAGTCACATGTACAAACAAAAGGTTAAATTTAACAAACCGATTTACATAGGATTTTCAGTTCTCGACCTCTCAAAATTGCTAATGTACGAGTTTTATTACAACAAATTAAAGAAGTTTGATCCAGATTTGAATCTGTGTTACATGGATACAGACAGTTATTTTCTAGAATTGAAACGAGATCCTTTTAAAATTATTAAAGAAAATATAGATGACTTTGATACAAGTGATTATCCAAAAGATCATGAATGTTTCACGACTAAAAATAAGAAGGTAATAGGGAAATTCAAAGATGAGTTAAATAGCGAAGTTTTAGAAGAATTTTGTGGTTTAAGGTCTAAGATGTACTCGTACAAATATCTAGATAAAAACCCAGTTAGGTGTAAAGGAATTAAGAGAAGCGTTGTAAATAAAACAATAAATATCGAAAATCTTAAAGAGATGTTTGTTCGAAGATAAAGAAGAATTTAGTGGGAGATGACTGTAATAAAAAGCTATAAAACATGAATTGTATACCATCACCATAAACAAAGCTGGCACTGAACGCTAAAGATGATAAGAGAAATGTCCTAGAAACATAAGATCGATACAGTACCGTATGGATATAAAGGCGAAGCAAAATCTAATATATTAGATGAGTTAAATAAACTTGGAAACTTTGAACATGTAAATGGAAGATGATTTGATTCACTGCCACAAATGCAAGAAAAAAACGAAAAATATAGATTCTAAAATCGTTCAAACTCAAAACGGGTTTGTATAGAATTGCAGCAAAATGTTCAAAATGTAAGACAAATAAGAGTAAAATTTATAAAGAATCCCAAATGAAAAAACAAGTAAAGAAAGAATCTAAGAATAAGGAAGAAATCGAGATTGAAGCTAGAGAAATTCATGCACCAGTACGAAAAAAGTTTAAAAAGAGAAAAATTATAACTTTAGAATTGACGATTTATGGGCAAGCAGATTTAGTTATAATGTCTAACTATTCAGATCAAAATGATGGATTTAAGTATATGTTAAATGTTATTGATACTTTCTCAAAATATGCTTGGTCAAGAGCTATCAAAAGAAAAAACGGTAAAGATGTTTCAAAAGCCTTCGAAGATATAGTAAAAGATGCCATAAGGATCAATCACAAACCTCCTAACTTACTTCATACAGATAAGGGTTTAGAGTTTAAAAATAAAGAATTTAACGATGTTTTGAGGAAATACAACATTAAGATTTATCATACTGAAAACGAAGAGAAATCAAGTATTGTAGAGAGATATAACAGAACTCAAAATGAGAGAATGAAAGTAATTTTTGAGATTAATAAAAACTTTAAATGGATCGATATTCTTCAAGAAATCGTAAAGAAATATAACGATACTGTTCATAGCACAATCAAAATGAAGCCTAAAGACGTAGATAAAGATGCAGAAAAAGAGTTATTAGAGTCGGTTTTTAAGTATGTTCCACCAGAAATTCACACGAAAACTAAATTTAAAGTCAAATGATCATGTAAGAATTGTTAGTAAAAAACAAACATTTTCGAACAAATATAAGAACAATTGGTCAAGAGAAATCTTTGTGATTTATCAAATTAATAACACAGATCCTGTAACTTATAGTATAAAAGATTTAAATAATGAAGAAATAACCGGAAAGTTTTATGAATATGAATTGAGAAAGTCAAAGATTTTTTCTATATAAATGGAGGGCTCAAAAGAAATGTTCAATGTGCAAAGAAATAAAAGGTTTTTGAAGCTTTTTTATAAAGATAAAAGTAGAAAAGATGGAATTATTTATAATTGTAAAGATTGTTATAGGAAGTATCATAAAGAGCTGTATGATAAAATAGAAAAAATTAACTTTGGAAAGAGAAAGAATGTCTTAAATGTAAAGAAACTAAAAAAATTTCAGAGTTTAATAGTCATCCCTATAGTAGAGAATAAGAAAGACTCATATTGTAAAGATTGTGTAAAGAAGAATCACCATAGATTATATTATGAAGATACTCAATGTGAATGTGGAAGAACTATAAAATGGTTAAATAATTATCAAAAACATTTACAAACAAAATATCATAATTCAAGAGTTTTTAGTAAAATTGAGTAACATTTTCATCGTGTAATTTAGATATTCTATAAATCAGTCGAGATTCTGCCATATTTGTAGTAAAATGATTTCCGTTGTATAAAATATTCAAAGATTCTTTCATTTGGTTATACAGATTGATAGAATTTGGATCTCCTTGTCTTAATAAAATTTCCATTTCTGGGTAATCAATTTCAAGTTCTTTCAATCTTTTCGGTATTTCTCTCTTTTGAGCTCTGATAACGTAATAAGGATATTCCCACATGTGATTCTTCTTAATTAATACAAAAAACATGGTGTTTTTTTCTTAGCAAAATCTTTACAAATAAGGTCTGGTTTCATTAAGTCAATTTTTACACTTTGTTTTTGCGATTATTTCCGTTTTTATTTCATCTTTAATTTTGCAAGTGTTTAACTTCGTCCTCTAAATATTTAATCTTGTTTTCAAGTTTGTACACAACCAAATTTACGAATACTTGGTAAAACTTCTTCTAAAACCCAATCTTGAAACATTTCTGCTATTTTCATTTTAGATTTCAAGATTAAAGAATATATGCCTGCTTCATTGATGAAAAACAGTGTTTTTTTTTGAAAGTTTGAAGGCGGGGGCGAATCACCCCTACCTTCAGAATGTATGTTTTCGAAGCTTTTTTTATATTTTTCTTTGACATGTTCTTTAATTGCTTTCTTCGTATCTTTATATTCTAACACCTCTGCAACATCTTTCGCCCTTAAACCCAAAATTCATTATTTTCGTCAACAAATGTTTAAAATTTTCTTTATTATTGAATTTGAGTAGATTCACAACTGACTCCATTTAGATAGAAAAAAAATTTAACTAGTAATTTTTTATTTGAGAATAAAGCCCAGATTCATTAACGAAAACAGTGTTATTTTGGAAGTTTGAAGGTAAGCTATTTATAGCCCCCCTTATATTTAGATT
>NW_025784918.1:0-22106 GCF_021130785.1 Homalodisca vitripennis | reverse complement strand
TTTTTAATAAATATATTTGTAACTACTCAAAACCAAAAATTATTTAACATGGCCCTAATGGTTGTATGAGAGTATGGTGTTATATGTGATGTATCAACCTAACATATTCCATGCGTGATAATCAAATCTTAATTTACTCGTCAATTTTTGTTTTAAAAAACCTGCATTTATTTACTATAACATTATAAAAACCTTTGTATGAATCTCTTACGTACTTTGTGAAGTACTCGCAAGCCTAGTGATAAAAAAGGCCAAATATTATGAAAATGAGCTAATACGCAAACAGGTTTTAATAAATAATATTAAAATCACTAGGTTTTAAACGTTTTAAAAATGTTCATTACCGTACACAAAGAAAATAAATTATACACAATAATTTCATAGACCAGTTCATAAATGTTTTGTTTAAATGTAGTACAAAACAAATTAATTTCATCATTCAACCAGTGAGCCTCTTAAATTAAACAAATTGTTGATATTAAATTTATTTAGTCATTATTTAATCCTACACAGTATATGTTATCTGTCCAATATAATTTTGAGTTTTTATACTCAAAAACAAATATAATTTTTTATTTGTACTAAAACAATTATTTAAGTAGGATTATATGCCTCGAAATGGACGTGTCCAATGTGAACTAATAAATGAATGTAGCTCAAATACTTTAAAAATTGTATCATGTTCAAGAATATCGTAATAACATTTAAATAAAACAGTATTGAATTTTTTTTGCTTTGGACATTGAAGCAACATGGCTACTTCAAAGTGCATAAGAGAACGTGCAAATTAACCAATGTGAATTGTTTTATATAAATAATCGGACCAGGAAATTTTGAAATGTACAGAGAAGGGATTACAAGGACAAGGTGCTGGGAAGAGTGTAAAGGCGTGTGTCAAGATTGAGGAAACGGACACGGACGAAGCCAACACTGATGAGATGTGACAGAGAACCTGCGCATGATGAAGCTGGGGGTGAAGAATCAATGTGGTTGTGATGGTGATGGCCCAAGACAGATACAAGGTTTAAAACACCAGTATCAGTTAGCTGGCCCCTTATAGGGAACTGGTTTGAATAAAGTAGATAGGTTCCTCTTAATTAGTTTTGTTAAGACTCACACAAACATACATAATAAAATGCCTTTACGATTCACTAATTTAATGTTAACAAGATAAAGGAAATAAATCAATATATTTAAGTTTCGATCCAGAACTGTGAGTGCTCAAATAAGCTACAATCACAGAAAGGCCCTCTACTTATTGCCGTGTAACTAAAGACACACCGAGCCGAGCTTCGTGCCGGATGTCACACAAGTGCAAGTTATCACGATCCAGAACTGTGAGTGCTCTAATAAGCTACAATCACAGAAAGGCCCTCTACTTATTGCCGTGTAACTAAAGACAACACCGCGCCCGAGCTTCGTGCCGGATGTAACACAAGTGCAAGTTATCACGATCCAGAACTGTGAGTGCTCAAATAAGCTACAATCACAGAAAGGCCCTCTACTTATTGCCGGTGTATCTAAAGACACACCGCGCGCCGAGCTTCGTGCCGGATGTCACACAAGTGCAAGTTATCACGATCCAGAACTGTGAGTGCTTAAGGCCCTCTACTTATTGCCGTGTAACTAAAGACACACCGCGCCGAGCTTCGTGCCGGATGTCACACAAGTGCAAGTTATCACGATCCAGAACTGTGAGTGCTTAAGGCCCTCTACTTATTGCCGTGTAACTAAAGACACACCGCGCCGAGCTTCGTGCCGGATGTCACACAAGTGCAAGTTATCACGATCCAGAACTGTGAGTGCTCAAATAAGCTACAATCACATAAAGGCCCTCTACTTATTGCCGTGTAACTAAAGACTCACCGCGCCGAGCTTCGTGCCGGATGTCACACAAGTGCAAGTTATCACGATCCAGAACTGTGAGTGCTCAAATAAGCTACAATCACAGAAAGGCCCTCTACTTATTGCCGTGTAACTAAAGACACACCGCGCCGAGCTTCGTGCCGGATGTCACACAATGTGCAAGTTATCACGATCCAGAACTGTGATTGCTTAAGGGCCCTCTACTTATTGCCAGTGTGTAACTAAAGACACACCGCGCCGAGCTTCGTGCGATTTCACACAAGTGCAAGTTATCACGATCCAGAACTGTGAGTGCTTAAGGCCCTCTACTTATTGCCGTGTAACTAAAGACACACCGCGCCGAGCTTCGTGCCGGATGTCACACAAGTGCAAGTTATCACGATCCAGAACTGTGAGTGCTCAAATAAGCTACAATCACATAAAGGCCCTCTACTTATTGCCGTGTAACTAAAGACTCACCGCGCCGAGCTTCGTGCCGGATGTCACACAAGTGCAAGTTTATCACGATCCAGAACTGTGAGAGTGCTCAAAATAAGCTACAATCACAGAAAGGCCCTCTACTTATTGCCGTGTATCTAAAGACACAACCGCGCCGAGCTTCGTGCCGGATGTCACACAAGTGCAAGTTATCACGATCCAGAACTGTGAAGTGCTTAAGGCCCCTTTACTTATTGCCGTGTAACTAAAGACACACCCGCGCCGAGCTTCGTGCCGGATGTCACACAAGTGCAAAGTTATCACGATCCAGAACTGTGAGTGCTTAAGGCCCTCTACTTATTGCCGTGTAACTAAAGACACACCGCGCCGAGCTTCGTGCCGGATGTCACACAAGTGCAAGTTATCACGATCCAGAACTGTGAGTGCTCAAATAAGCTACAATCACATAAAGGAGGCCCTCTACTTATTGCCGTGTAACTAAAGAACTCACCGCGCCGAGCTTCGTGCCGGATGTCACACAAGTGCAAGTTATCACGATCCAGAACTGTGAGTGCTCAAATAAGCTACAATCACAGAAAGGCCCTCTACTTATTGCCGTGTAACTAAAGACACACCGCCGCGCCGAGCTTCGTGCCGGATGTCACACAAGTGCAAATTATCACGATCCAGAACTGTGAATGCTTAAGGCCCTCTACTTATTACCGTGTAACTAAAGACACACACCGCGCCGAGCTTCGTGCCGGATGTCACACAAGTGCAAGTTATCACGCCATCTGCTCATATTTTTTTGAGTGAAACTCGCACTAGAAATTTGAGAGTGGACGTTTCATTGACTGTATTAACGTTTACAAATTGATTTTGTTACTCAAAATATTCTTTAAGAAATATTGTAAGGACTACAGGTTACGAAAGAATATAATGCCAGTTATAAAACTTATTGTATTAGTAGAAACGTATGGCATGTATTGACTGTGTACTGGTATAATATTAGTGTCAGCTTAAGGTGTTTAGGTAATTCCCAAGCGTTGCATTAGAACACATTTTAATTTTTACACTGTATTATGGCTCTTAGTTTTGATGAATTACACAGTTTTAAGCTACAGCAATCACTTGTAATTCATTTTAGGTCAAATAATTGCATTATGGCACTAAAACGTCTTTTAAATAGGTACAGCAAGTTTCATCGAAATGTATTTTTGTCCTAGCGATTGGTATAATAACGGTATCTTAAATCATTATAATACATGAGAGGGAAATTTATAATGGAAATCGAGTTTTAAAACTGAAACTAATAGGCCTACATGGGCTAGTACTATATTATGTTATAAATTACAAAGAGACAAAAATGAAAATTTTTGGAACTTTGACCATAGGATGTATTAATTAAATGAAATAAAAAAAATTAAAATGTGATTATGATTTATATTCTCTAAACCATTATATAATTTTAATTCGTAGGCGGCAGTTATTGTGCACAAAAATTCTGCATTCTTATCTACATAGGCTTCTATAAGAGGACAAAACGAGAACATCAAGTCTGTAGTTATCAGAACCAGATCTCCACACTATAAGACAGAGGATCTTCTTACTAAAAGAAAGCTGTTACCCATTAAATATTCCATTACAACATGTTCGAGGCTCTGGTAAGTTCTTACGTGATTACCTAACTTTCTTGGCCTACTTTCTGGATTATTATTGTAAGCTGAAACGTGTTCTTGTATGAATAACAAAACGTTTCAACTGTTGTGTGAACTTAATATTAACATTATTACTTTCCACCTATGATTATATAATCATCGTTTGTAGTACACTTTCATTCTATGAATCCACATTTAAATAAAATGTTGAAAACTTTTAATCATGAAAATAGTAATTTAATCAACTATGATGTAAACACACTTTAGAAAAAATAATGATTAAAATAAGTGGATTTACACATTTCAACAAATTATTACAATATTTACCAAGGGGATTACCAAGTAAGACCCGTATGTATGCATTATTTATATAAGAGACACTCGTCGAATGTATTGGATTGAGGTGTACAAGTAGTAAGCAATGAGTGTCCTCCGAATAATGAGAGGCTCTGGTGGTAAATATTATAACGGTAAGTTACGTAGTACACCACAAGCGTTAGACCTCAAGAGCTATTGAAACGGATAAAAATGTGATGGGTTGTTTAATATTTGATCAAAAGTTTACTGTTTTGTTAAATTTCAATTACTCCGTAATGGTAAACATTGTATTGTTTTACTTCTGATAACCATTTTACCTTCTGATTAATCTAAATATTTATATATTTAATCTCCTTGGTTAAATTTATGATCCCATATGATAAAGTAATAAAAACATGCATAGCGCTTCGTCTCTATGATAAAGCCTATTGAATTTAAACTGAATAGATCTGTCTTAATTAATACTCTTGATGCGCACCTTACTAATTGAAAATGTTGTATTTATACATTGCACTGTAAAAAATTTGAAAGTCCAAAAGATATATATCGAATGCCACTCGTACAACTACAGCAATAATAATTATTTTTTAAATTAATTTTTGTTTAACGTGGGCAAGTAGATAGTAATATGGGGTTCCTGGCGCACTTTCGGAGCCAACCGAAAAGCAATGTAAAATACTGTTCAATGTACCATAAAGGAAGCTGAGAAATAATAACACAGCAAATCTCAATGAAAAATTAACCGAATCTACAGTCGTTCGTCTCCAAAAGCGATCGGTACATTACTATCTACTCTGTGGAATGAAAAATTAACCAAATCTACAGCTGTTTGCTTCTACTTTCTTAAGCTGTGCTTTGTAAAATGTTTGTCAAATCTGCTACGAATAAAGGATTTATCTTAATAAAATTTAATCAATTTAAAACATTTTTACTAAAAACATACTGTACTTTAATAAAAAACTTTTCTACTAAATAAACAACATGAACTCACCAAGCTCTCTTCAGTTTCTAGCATTTCAAAAACTTACAAAGAAAGACAATTTTAACGAGTTCAACGAATTACCAAAACATTTTAAAGAACAGTTGATACTTTCCTTAAATGATACAGAATTCAAAGAACTTGTAAAGTCTTTTGCAGAAAAAACGTCTAATGGAGTGTTTTACTATCGGCAAAAAACTAAAAAAGTAAGGGATTACATATTTAATATAATTACGAAAGATATTGAAAAGAAAGTAAAAAATAAACAAACAGAGAGTTTTCATCGTTTTTTTTTATGACATTTTTTCCCATATTATACGTTCTTTCAAGATAATCAAGACTTAATTGATGAATTTCTTAGGAATTTTTGTGAGTATCAAGATTTATCAACACAATTCATTAAAGAGCATTATAGAATTTTTCTTATAGAATATAGCCACATTTTGTGTGAAACAAAAGGTATTACTGTAGATAATATTCCATGTGATTCCAATGAAGAAAGACACCAACTATGGTTATCAAAACAGTACTATGACGTGGGGAGGGACTGCAAGTTTTAGAGTTAAGACTTTATTCTACAAAGTTAATTGTTATAATTTCTTTATCTTTTATAGTCTTCTTTCCAGTAACAATCAAGTGTAATTTTTCATTTTTGTTTAATTCTTTAATCTTTTTTTTCATCCAAAACAGTCAAAAATCTGTTCGGCAAGTGTACTTTACAATCTTCCAACTCGGCAATTATTGTAAACCCGAATTTATCTTTCATTTTCTCCAAATTCCAAAATTTTGTATTTCTTATTTTCTTCCAATTCATTTAACTTCTTATACTCTTTGAATTTACATTCTCCAATATCATTTAACTCCTTCAAGAACTCCATTTAAATAGAAAAAATTCAAAGTCAAAAAGTGCAAAAACCATTTCTCGGTCGACCTTTTCTCCTCCCTCTGTCCTCTTTCTCTCTCCCTCTCTTTTTATGCCTATGACACGATCACTTCTGCCGTTTATAGGCTAGGATCTATATTCAGGCTAGAGAGAGAGAGAAGAGCGAGATACGGATAGAGAAATGGTTCCGGAATACGATCTGAATACTTCTGAACTTGGTGTTTCTCCGCTATGGCCATTCGCATTGAAACAGTTCAGAAGTAAACTTCCTAACCGACCAAACCGAATTCGCGGACATATATACTCAGCAACACAATACAACAGCCTATCGAGAAGTAAGAATTTTAAAGAAATTAATTTAAAATATAATTTGAAAATTACAAGTAACAAAATGTACGCATATTTAAAATAGGTAAAATTATCTAACATTTTGAAAAAGAAAATGTTATAATAGTAAACGGGAACACAATTTTTATTCTTAAAAGCAAATCTGCATTACCGACATTTTAGTTCCGAAAGATTGCGCTGTGGTGTATCAATGACAGTCGAGGTGTGCTACTACAGACCGACCATCACGATAATCGCTTCGCCTGCGTCATATCCGTAGTGATATCACGCCGTGAGAGGTGCAATCGTTGGTTTACAAGCACCATTTAGTTAAATAAATTTTTCTATCTAAATGGAGCGCGAAAAAAATATCATGTCCGTTCTGCAAAAAAGAAATTTTAAGATAAAAACTATGATCGCCATTATAATTCTAAAAGTCACGAAAAAAACAAGCAAATTTACGATAATGAACTAAATTATTTAAGACAATGGGCTAGAGAAAATAAAATTGCCGATCACGAAAACATGTTTAATATTGAGAAATTACGTGAATTAAAGAGAAATTTCAAAGTTTGAAAAGAAAAATCTCGACCTATTTAATGATGAAAAACTTCATTCAATAGCTGAAAAGTTGGCTATCGGTAACTAACGATAAAACCAAGTCTGAAATGATCGAAGAAATTGATAAAACTCTTAAAGTAAAATCCGAAAATATCATTGATGTAGAAGTTTTATCCTCAATACACGGTCTTTTCAAGCAATACATTTTAACAAACTTGAACGACAATTCCATGTCAATTTACAAATATCTTTCAATTATGCGGTCAGAAATTAAAAGTTTAATCGAGAAATTTCAAGAAAATGTTAAAAATATGAAGGGCTATCTCTCTTTGGAATGTGAATACGAACGAACTTTAGTGAATGGTGAACCGCAAACATGTCTAATGTATTTTACTATCAAAGCAGGACGAAATCTTTGACGTAAACGACTTTAATTACTAAGCAATTTTAATAAATTAACACATCGAGAACAAAACGAATAATCCAAATAAAGGTTCCGGATGGACATTTAAAAGTTGTAAACAACTAGTTTTGAGCCTTAACAAACACGAAATGATGAATGCAGGATCATACATCGATTTACCAAAGAATATCAAAGATAAAAAAGCTTGTATAAATATAAAAAATAGAGATGATTTTTGCTTTATTTACTCAATAAGATGTGCTATTGAAAAACCAGAAAGAGACTGTGAACGTGTAAAAGCAATACGAAAAATTTGTGAATGACGAAATATTTTCAGGTTTTGAGTATCCAATGTCTCTGAAAGATATACAAATATTTGAAAAACGAAGCTACAATTCCAAGTATAAGTATCCAACAATGTCTATCAATGTCTACAGTTTTGATGAAAATATTAACATTGTTCCGTTACAAAATTTCTGAAAAAATATGACGCTGAAACAAACATTGATTTATTGTATGTTAAACAAGATGATAAATCTCATTATGTTTTTGATAACCGATTTAAATAAGCTTGTTTCTTCGCAGTTGTCTAAACATAAAGAAAGAAAATTTTTGTGTAGAAGATGTTTAAGCCATTTTTACAAATCTGGAGATTTAACAGATCACTTAGAAATTTGTAAAAATCATGAAGTTTGTAAGCCAATTATGCCATTTCCAGGTCAAAAAACTAAATTTACTAATTATCAAAAGAAATTTAACCATCCGTACGTAATTTATATGGGACTTTGAGAGCATATTAGAAAAAATTCCGACATGCAAGAACAATCCACAAAGATCAACTACAACCAAGATTCAGAGGCACATTCCTTATGGTTTTTACTCTATATTTTGTGTCGAATGTGACCAATCGCATGTACAAACCGATATGTTATCGTGCCAAAAATGAAGAAGATTTGAAAAACGTCCCGACAAAATTGTTTGAAGAACTCAATAAATTATCGAAATACATAGCGAAAAAATATAATTCTAAGAACATGCAACCTATGAAATTGACAGAAGAAGAAGAAATTTCGTATCAAAATTCAAACGTTTGTCATATCTGTGAATGGTCTGCTTATGATGTTGGGTCAATTCAGTATGGTTTTACTCCTGATAGTTGGAAAGATAAGAGTTATAATAAAGTGAGAGATCATTGTCATTTTAACCGGCAAGTTTCGAGGCGCAGCTCATGCATGTTGCAATCTGAATTTGAAATTTCCTCAAAATATTCCAGTTTTCTGTCACAATATGAGTAACTACGATACACATTTGGTACAATAAAAGAATTGGCTACTAAACAATATGGAAATGTTGATTTGATTGCAAACACCGATGAAAAATATATAAATTATTCTGTAAATTCTGGATATGGCTATGAATTCGAAGGTGATAAGCCAAGAAAATTCATCAAGTTTTCGTTTGTAGACACGTTCAGATTCATGGCCTCGTCTATAGAAAAGTTAGCTAAAAAATCTAAAGAGAGAAGACTTCAAACATACAAATCATTTTATACAAGATGGACTCAATGAGATAATAGAAAGACAGCCAAATGACGACGACGAGATTTTTAAAATTCTATCTGGAAAAGGAATATTTCCCTATGAATTTATCGACAGTATTGAAAAACTTGATTACACAGAAGAATTGAGAATTCAAGATTTCTATTCACTTTTGACAGACGAGAGCATATCTGAGAAAGATTATCAACACTACTTGAGCGTTTGGAACAAATTAAAAGAGAAAAATCTTGGAAAATTACTCTGATTTGTACAATATCCAAGATGTTTTATTGCTTGCTGATATTATTCGAAAATTTCAGAAAAACATTTGCCTTAATTGTTATAAAACTCGATCCGGCACACTATCTAACAGCTCCAAGTCTCGCATGGGACTGCTATGTTTAAAATTAACGAAAATTGAGCTTCAACTGATACACGATTACGATATGTATTTAATGATTGAAAAAGGTATTCGTGGATGGCATTTCTCAGTGTATTAAACGATATGTGAAAGCAAATAACAAATATTTAAAAGATTTTGATAAGGACAAAGCCCGAAAACTATTTACTCTATCTCGATGCAAACAATCTTTATGGGTATGGTCTTATGCAAAAACTGCCGTTTAGTGATATCAAGTGGATGGATCCTAAAACGTATACAAAAGAAGAGTGGCAAGAAACAATTTTGGGAACTCACTGGTGACGAAAACTATGGCTATATTCTTGAAGTCGATCTTGGATATCCAACAAATTTACACGAACATCACAAGGATTTGCCTCTTGCTCCTGAACATTATAAAAACAAGTTGTGCACCAACTCTATTAGATAAAAACTGAATACGTTGTTCATTCGAGAAATTTGGAAATTCTATCTGGAACAAGGTATGATTTTGAAACATGTGAATAGAGTTATTGCATTCGATCAGAAGCCTTTTATGAAAGATTACATTGATTTTAACACAAACATGAGAACCAAAGCTACAAGTGACTTTGAGAAGGACTTTTATAAGCTGATGAACAACTCAGTTTTTGGAAAATCTATGGAAAATGTGAGAAACAGATGTGATATTAGACTAGGAAATGAAGAATTTTCAATGAAACAAGCTAAGAAAAACAAATTTCAAATGCTTTAGTATCTTTGACGACAACTGTATAGCGAGTCACATGTTCAAACAAAAGGTTAAATTTAACAAACCGATCTACATAGGATTTTCAGTTCTTGACCTATCAAAATTGTTAATGTATGAGTTTTATTACGATAAATTAAAGAAGTTTGATCCAGATTTGAATCTGTGTTACATGGATACAGACAGTTATTTTCCTAGAATTGAAACGAGATCCTTTTAAAATTATTAAAGAAAATATAGATGACTTTGATACAAGTGATTATCCAAAAGATCACGAATGTTTCACTACTAAAAATAAGAAGGTTAATAGGGAAATTCAAAGATGAGTTTAAATAGCGAAGTTTTAAAAGAATTTTGTGGTTTAAGGTCTAAGATGTACTCGTACAAATATCTAGACAAAAATCCAATAAGATGCAAAGGGATTAAGAGAAGCGTTGTAAATAAAACAATAAATATCGAAAACTTGAAGAAATGTTTGTTCGAAGATAAAGAAGAATTTAGAGAGATGACAGTAATCAAAAGCTTACAAACATGAGTTTGTACAACAGTTACCATAAACAAGCTGGCACTGAACGCTAAAGATGATAAGAGAATTGTCCTAGAAAATAAGATCGATACAGTACCGTATGGCTATAAAACAGATATATATTAGACGAATTAAATAAACTTAGAAACTTTGATATGTAAATGGAAGATGATTTAATTCACTGTCACAAGTGTAAAAAGAAAACGAAAAATATAGATTCTAAAATTGTTCAAACTCAAAACGGATTGTATAGAATTGCAGCAAAATGTTCAAAATGTAAGACAAATAAGAGTAAATTTATAAAGAATCCTTATGAAAAAACAAGTAAAGAAAGAATCTAAGAATAAGGAAGAAATCGAGATTGAAGCTAGAGAAATTCATGCACCAGTACGAAAAAGTTTAAAAAGAGAAAAATTATAACATTAGGAATTGACGATTTATGGGCAGCAGATTTAGTTATAATGTCTAACTATTCAGATCAAAAATGATGGATTTAAGTATATGTTAAATGTTATTGATACTTTCTCAAAAATATGCTTGGTCAAGAGCTATCAAAAGAAAAAACGGCAAGGATATTTCAAAAGCTTTCGAAGATATAGTAAAAGATGCCATAAGGATCAATCACAAACCTCCTAACCTACTTCATACAGATAAGGGTTTAGAGTTTAAAAATAAACAATTTAACGATGTTTTGAGGAAATACAACATTAAGATTTATCATACTGAAAACGAAGAGAAATCAAGTATTGTAGAGAGATATAACAGAACTCAAAATGAGAGAATGAAAGTAATTTTTGAGATTAATAAAAAACTTTAAATGGATCGATATTCTTCAAAAAATCGTAAACAATTATAACGATACAGTTCACAGCACAATAAAAATGAAACCGAAAGACGTAGATAAGGATGCAGAAAAGGAGTTATTAGAGACCGTTTTCAAGTATGTTCCACCTGAAATTCACACGAAAACTAAATTTAAAGTCAATGATCATGTAAGAATTGTTAGTAAAAAACAATCATTTTCGAACAAAATATAAGAACAATTGGTCAAGAGAAATCTTTGTGATTTATCAAATTAATAACACAGATCCTGTAACTTATAGTATAAAAGATTTAAATAATGAAGAAATAACCGCGAAAGTTTTAATGAATATGAATTGAAGAAGTCAAAACTGTAATATAAATTTTCTATATATAAATGGCGCATCAAAAGAAATGTACAAAGTGCAAAGAATTTAAAGATTTAAATGAATTTTATAAAGATAAAAATAGGAAAGATGGAATGCATTATAATTGCAAAGATTGTTGAAAGGGAATATCATAAAGAATTATATGATAAAATAGAAAAATTAACTTTGGAAGATAAAGAATGTCTTAAATGTAAAGAAACTAAAAAAATTTCAGAGTTTAATAGTGATCACTATAGTAGAGATAAGAAAGACTCATATTGTAAAGATTGTGTAAAGAAGAATCTTCATAGATTATATTATGAAGATACTCAATGTGAATGTGGAAGAACTATAAAATGGTTAAATAATTATCAAAAACATTTACAAACCAAATATCATAAGTTAAGAGTTTAACATTTTCATTGTGTAATAATTTTTTCTATTTAAATGGAGTCTCAAAAGAAATGTACAAAGTGTCAAGAAGAGAATAGAAAAGACTGTTATTGTAAGGAATTATATGATAAAATGAACAAATTAACTTTAGAAGAGAGAAAAAGTGTTACTTTTGTAAAGAAATTAAAAATATTTCTGAATTTAATAACTGGCAGTATATAGTAAAGATAGAAAAGATGCTTTTTGCAAAGATTGTGCTAAAAAAATTTTCAGCGAAAGTTATAAAAACGAAATGCCTTGTGAATATGAAAAAAAAATTCTACGATGGTTACCTAGTTATGCTAAACATTTACAAACAAAATATAATAAATCGAGAGTTTTTAGTAAAATTTAGAAACATTTTCATTGTGTAATTTAGATATTCTATAAATCAGTCGAGATTCTGCCATATTTGTAGTAAAATGATTTCCGTTGTATAAAATATTCAAAGATTCTTTCATTTGGTTATACAGATTGATAGAATTTGGTTCGTCATCAATGAACAAAATCTCTAATTCAGGATAATTTATTTTTAGATGTTTTAATCGGTTTGGTATTTCTCGTTTCTGAGCTCTGATAACATAATAAGGCCATTCCCACATGTGATTCTTCTTAATTAATACAAAAACATGGTGCTTTTTTCTTATCAAAATTTTTACATATCATATCTCTCTTCATTAATTCCATTCGCAATTTCTTGATTCTCTATTTTCAAGGATTTCATTTGACCTGAAATTTGTAACTGTTTTATTTCATCTTTTAACTGCTTATTTTCGTTTTCAAGTTTGTACACACCAAATTTACGAATACTTGGTAAAACTTCTTCTAAAACCCAATCTTGAAACATTTCTGCTATTTTCATTTTAGATTTCAAGATTAAAGAATATATGCCTGCTTCATTGATGAAAACAGTGTTTTTTTTGAAAGTTTGAAGGCGGGGGCGAATCACCCCTACCTTCAGAATGTATGTTTTCGAAGCTTTTTTTATATTTTTCTTTGACATGTTCTTTAATTGCTTTCTTCGTATCTTTATATTCTAACACCTCTGCAACATCTTTCGCCTTAAACCAAAATTCATTATTTTCGTCAACAAATGTTAAAATTTCTTTATTATTGAATTTGAGTAGATTCACAACTGACTCCATTTAGATAGAAAAAAAAAATTAACTAGTAATTTTTATTTTGAGAATAAAGGCTAGATTCATTGATAAAAACAGGGTCAGGATTGAAGATTGTTAAAGGGGTCTATGGGATAGGACTCCTGTAATTTATACATTCAAAAGTTGTTTTCTTGAAAATTTGAAGGTAAGCTATTCAATAGCTCCCCTTGATTCATCATTCTTTCGACAATCTTAAATAAATTGTTGTTTTACTCTCATTATTTAATAAATTTCCCTCAGAGTCTTGAATAGTCAGAAACGATTTTTTGAATTCTTTTAATATTTTTTCTAATTGGAATATAATCGATTTCATTTGGTTTTTCACTGATTTTTGATCCATAAGCAACATTTGGAAAAAAGTGTACAAAATTTCCGATTCTTTGTGAAGATGTTCGGTATGATTTTCAAAACTAGGTTCAACGAGATTACAATGTACTTCAATTACATCGAACGGTCTAAATTTTGGCGTTTTTATTTCCTAAATATACCTGATTTGGCTCAATAGTTTCTTGAACAAACCCTAATAAATGTACTATAATTGCTGAAAACATTATTCCTTACTGGTGATTTTATTTGAATTTTATTAGAGAGATAATTTTTTTGCATTTCAAACTTTTTTTCGTCAAAGTTTAAAGATTTTATCTGATTGTTTGAATGTTTTCAGATAATTTTTAAGGGAATTTTTTATTTGATCGAAAGTATAATATCCTTTGTTTAAAACCATAGTATTTTGTTATGTTCTTCTCACTAAATCCTATGCAATAAGGAGAACTTTTCACTAATATTTATTACAAAATTGTCAGAATTAAAAAACCGCTTAAAACCGATAAAATAATTTGATTCTTCCTCTAAGTGTATAGGATGTTCCAAGTTTTAAAACTAATTTAGAGCTTTCTGAAGTCAACTTGAACAGCTTCATTTTCGCAAGCGTTGCTTCAAGATGAAAATCTTCTATTTAAATGGAGAAATTTTTAAAGCAAAAAGATCAGATAAAACTTCAAACGTTTGAAGAAAATAAGAAAGATCAACCAATCAGATTGTTAATTGTTGGTTCAAGTGGATGTGGAAAAAACAACTTTATTATTGAATTTTATCTACAATAGGTTGATTCCTTATTCCAATTTGTATGTTTATTTAGTAAATCTTTAGAACAAGACGCCTATAAAAAATTACAAGAAAGATTTGAAAAACATTGAGAAGAACTTAAGTAAGAAAATATCATATTTTTATAATGCCTCTGAGGACATAGTTCCATTAAGCGAGTGTAAAACCAAATTCTTTAATCGTTTTCGATGATTGTATTTTAGAAAATCAAGACGTTATTAAGGAATATTTCGTAATGTCTCGTCACAAAAAACATATCTTGTATCTATCTTTCCCAATGCTTTTCAAAGGTTGATAAACAAGTTATTAGAAATAATTTGAATATGTTGTGTGTTTTTTAAGCAAGATGATCACTATTCGAGAAAAATTTACAACAAATTATGTGGGATCTGATATGAGTTTTAACCACTTTAATGAATTATGTGATAAAATTTGGAAGGAAGACTAGACTACGGATTTTTAACTATTAATCTAACTTTGAAGCCTAAAAATGGTAAATATCTGAATAAAATTTTCTAATATAAATGCTGCTCAGTGGGCTGACAAATCTACTTGATAAAATATTTGTTACAATTATTTTTATATTATCTTTAATTTTTATTTACATTATGAAAAATAACAGAAAAACGGTTAAAATCTGTTCACGTTCCACGTTCACGTTTCATGTTTCACGTTCAATGTTTCACGTTCGTGTTTACGTTTCACGTTCATGTTTTTCTCACGTTCCGTGTTTACGTTTCACGTTCGTGTTTCACGTTCGTGTTTCACGTTCCACGTTCACGTTTTACGTTCCCGTGTTCACGTTTCACGTTCGTGTTTCACGTTCGTGTTTCACGTTCCACGTTCACGTTCGTTTTACGTTCCGTTTTCACGTTTCGTGTTCACGTTTCCACGTTTCCACGTTTAAAGTTTCAAAATTTTCCTAAATAAATGGCGAACGTAACTTCAGAAGAAGCAAAAAAACTTGATCAAATAGAAAAGAAATTAATCAAAGAATTTAAAGAACAGATTCGAATTGATGAAAAAGAACAAGAATTTATTCAAAAAATTAATCAACCTGTAACATCTGCAATAAAAAGTGTTGAGGGCAAAATTGAAAATGTTTTAAGTGATAATCAAAATTTGATGAATTTGGTTCCAGTTGTACGACAATTTGCCGATATTTCAATTCCAGAATCTGAAGAGTTTGAATTGCCAAAATTACCATCTTCAACACCATTTAGACCCTCGAATCATTGAAGACTCTACCATAGTTGAAACCAATAAGTCCTGGAAACAACGGATATAATAATTGGTGAAAAATTGGTTAAAAAATTTCTTCCTAGAGCAAAGGATGATAAATTTGGTTTGTATTGGGACAGAAAAAAGAGAAGTTTT
The DNA here is from genome assembly GCF_021130785.1 of Homalodisca vitripennis. Lineage (NCBI taxonomy): Eukaryota > Metazoa > Arthropoda > Insecta > Hemiptera > Cicadellidae > Homalodisca > Homalodisca vitripennis. Next base: position 6,261 of record NW_025784918.1, on the reverse strand, counting down.
ATGATTGGAAATTTACCCGTTAATTTTGAACATAATGATATCATTATTAATGAAAAAACATATGAAGGAACTCAAGGTTTATGGAGATTATTAACAGACTATGACGCTCCAAAAGATAATTTATATTCTGAAGAAGATTTGAAAAAGTATACATAAATTTTTATGGGAATCTGACTCAATTTACAAAAATAATGATCCATCTACTAAGAAGCCTAAGTCAAGTAGAGGTAAAAAATATATTAACTTAATTAAACCAATTTGGGAAAAAAGAATCGAAGGATCAGGTGTAAGAAAATACAGTGATAATAAGATTGAATACAGATATATCGACGATTTGACAAAACTCGATGGAATTATTAATTATATTTATGCTCAAGGGAAGGCTGGAAATAACAATTTTTTGAACGAAAAGAAAGCGATTAAAGATTTTATTTCGAACAAACTTGATGAAATGATTGAAAAACCTGATGGAATTAAATATTTAAAACGAGTTTTGCCGGCAATAAGTTTCATCTATGATTGAGGGTAGTGGACTTTTGAATGATTTTATCAACAATTTACCTTTTGAATTACACGTACCAACTTATCAGTATCTGGGGCCTGGCACAAAACTCGAAAAAAGACTAAAAAGAGGAGATCCTGGTATAAATAAATTAGATCAAGCTGCTATGGGAACACGATATTTTTTATGCAAAACATAGAGACACAAATTCCAGACATATCGCAGATAAAGTTTTTGCAAGATAAGGCAATGGATAGATTTTTATCAAAAGATGCTAGTTTAGGTGAAAGATTTGTTGCGCTTCCAACAGCTGGAGCAATGTTTTTGAAGAGAAAACTAGGAAATGGGAATCGAAGAGAACTTGAAATTTTAACTATATAAATGGAGGGTGAACGTAAACTTCAGCAAAAATCAGAAAGAAAAAATAAAAATCCGCTTTTAAGAAGAAAATACCCGTTAGTATTCAATTTAAAATAGATCAACTAAAAAATGGCGAAGATAAGATATTTTTAACAAATAGACAATACAATAAACTCGAAAAAACATAAGAAAAACAATAAAGGAACCAGAATAGAATTTTCTTATAATCAGTTGAAAGAACTCAAAAATGGTGGACTTTTGAAAGATTTATTAGATTTTGGAGAAAATATTCCAGTTGTTAAAAATGTTGTTCCTTATGTTCGTAAAGCTGCTCCAATCGTTAAAAAGGATGTGATTCCTATTGTTCGAAACATTTTAAATTGGTTAGATAAAGAGTTGGGAAGATGTTACAGGATCTGGATTAGATGAAAAAACTTTGAATTACGTGAAATCAAACATTGAAAAAAAAATTTAAACCTTTAACATTCGGGGAATTGGAAGAAATCTGCAAAAATATTAAACATTTTAGAGGGAATCTTCATGAGAGATACATTACCTGAAAAAGTTAAGAAATTTGAATGTGGAATTGTGAATTTAGGACTCGATTATGGGAAGTGGAACGCATTGGATTTGTTATTATAAAAATGATAAGAATGCATGTTATTTTGATTCGTATGGAAGAATTGAGGACAAACCACCTATAGAATTGATTAAATATTTGAAAAAATCAAGCGTCTACTACAATGATTCTCAGATTCAAGACTATTAAGATCCCCCAATTTGTGGTCATTTATGTGTTTTTGTTTTGAATGAACTGAGTACTGGTTAAAGATTTTAAAGAAGTTGTTAACAAATTATTACTTAATAAATATGGATTCACAAAATATTTTTGACGTATTTGGAACACAAATTATTCAAAATGTAGATAATAGTTTGAATTTTGATAGTTTGAGAAATGAGTTTTGATAACAAGTTAGAAAAATTTATTACAAAACCTTCCAGATTCAGATATGTTTGCTGTCGAGATTGGAAGATTTTAAAGCAGAATATGATAACAAACTTGCAAAATTTCATGAGTTCAAATGAAGTTGCTGATAAAAATAAAAACATTGGAAAAAGAAGTTGATGACGGTGTAAAAAAATTATTTTACCAATTTAATGTCTCATATCGAAAAAAGCTGATAAAATTACTGAAGCGATCAAAGTTGAAAAGAAATTTATGTTAGTTTAGCTAATAAAAAAAGAATTGTCGGTGTTCGACCTGGTATTGACAAACATGATGTTGTTGTTAAAGAACAAATTTTAAAACCTCTAAAATTATCAGAAAACATCGATATTGTTGATTTACATGATCCGAATGTTAAAAATGCCTTAGATTTTAAAGGAAAAAGAATTAGCAGTGTTAGTAAAAGGAATTAATCCATTTGATGTCTGTTGTAATGATTCAATTAGAAGATTCCTATTAAAAATGTTTAATGAACTAAAACAAAATTATGAGAATCATAAACAGCATGTTAAAGATTTTTACAACAGAAGTCTATGACAAGTTAGAAGCCAGAAATAGAAGATCAGTAGACGATGTTGGTGAATTACTTGATAAAGTAAATAAACTAGAAGAAAACTTTTAATACATATAAAAATAGTGTTAATGTATTAGTTGGTGAAGTAATTAACAAAATTCTGGAAGATTTTTGATACACATTTCAATGAGAAAGTAAACTTTTTTCAAAATTTTAGTACACGTTTCAATGAGAATGTAACACATAATAATGAATTACTTAAAAGAATAGATGATCAATACTCTTTATATCTCGATAAAGTAAATAAACTAGAAGAAAACTTTAATACATTTAAAGAAGATGTTAATAAAACTTTTGAAAATATTGATAACAGATTTAATGGATTAGGCGGCTATGATGACTAATTTTCCTTATATAAATGGCGCTCATATATTGTGTGAGATGTTAAAGAAAAAACTGCAACAAATGATATAAAATACTATGCAAAACATTAAACGGAGTTAAGAGAATATCTGGAAAATGTGCTGAATGTAACTCAAAAAAGAGTCAATTTATAAAAACTTGATTTTGAAATTTTTTTCCTAAATAAATAGAGATGGCGGGGACATTACAGTGCTTTCGATCTTTTTATCATGCAACACGAAAGAGATTTTGAAAAAAGAACATTGGGATGAACATTTCTCAAAAATATGAATTATCCGAAGATATGATGAGATTATACGTAAACAAATTGAATTGGTTATAACATTGCTAAAATATCAAAACTTTATCATCAGAGTTCATTCAAGAAAATATACATTATCAATTAAAAAGATCATATGTCTGTTCTTTGTCTCTATCAACACTTGAGTATAAAGTTTTTGGATGAAAATAAAGATAACAGTTGATTGGAAACAATATTATAGATAGCGGTTACTATCCTGTGCAGATTTTATTGAAATATGTGACCGAGATCGCAAAATTTAAGGAAGAGAATCCTGAATATGACGAAGTAGATCATTAAAAATGACTCTAATCTTTTTAATTATTTTACTAAAATTTATATCTTTTCTTATAAAAACGTACATTAGATCGATGAAAAAATGATACACGATGTTTAAATATTTCTAAATTTTCTCTTATTAAATGGCGGACTACAGAAAATATGCTAGTGATATTGAAAGGGCGGAGTTTAAAAAATTTCTATCCAATTAGTAAACAACATTTGAATGAACCGAAATAAAAGAACTGAGTTTAATATTGATTTTGGAGATAACTTTTGCTCGTCTAACTTCCAGTTTTATAATTTCTGGAACTTTAACAAAACAAGATGGTCAAGCATATCTTGGAACTGATAATGTTAGATTAATCGATAATTTTATACCGTTTTTATTTTCTAAGATTGAAGTAAGAAAACACAATAAATTGATAGAAGAAGTCGAAAACTGTGGCCAATTAAGCACAATTAAAGGAAACTATTTCGTATTCAAAAAGTGATGTTATTTCTCAAACTTCTAATGGCTTTGAATCAGATTTTAAATTTGGTGTTTTTGAAGCAGCTGGAAATTTATCTCATTTTGGATTAGGATTTTTTGAAAATGTTACTATTTCGATCTATAAAGGAGGATTTTATCTAAGTTTTATAAGAGCAGAAGACGATGATGTGATTCTGAAGACTGCAACTGGAAATGTTATGCCTGTTGATGGAAAAATAACAATTACAGATTTTTTTATTAGAGTTCCAATGATTGATTATAAAACCACGAGTAAAATTAGGTTGATTGATGAAATTACAAAAAGTCAAAACATTATGTTTAATTTTTCTAGATTGGCAATGTATTGAACAAAAAAGGTATTTCCGGAACAAACTTATTCGTTTCGATATTACAAATATTTATAGAAATATCTTCAATCCCAAGTTCGTTATCATAGGTTTTTTCAAACAGATAGACAGAATAATCAAGAAAAAAATCCTTCAAAGTTTGATAGTTTGGATGTAAAAAATATCAGAGTAAAATTGAACGGTTCTTATTATCCAGGATGAATTACAAAACTTAAACATTTCAGGAGGTCTTTTCAGAATCATGTATCAGATGTATCAAGATTTTAAGAAAGTTTACTGTAATAATAAGGAAATGTATTACAATCCTAAAGAATTTTTTAGCGAATAGACCTATTTATGTCAATTGATACAACAAAGAGTATGACAAATATTATTTCTGGTTCAAAGAACGATATAATTATCAAACATGGATTTTCAAAAAGCTGTTACAAACGCGATTTGTTATGTGGTTGTGGTTTCTGAGAAATTTTTAGCCTATGATGTGATTAAGAACGATATTAGAGAAATTCAGTAGTTAATGATGTTCATATTATTCTCTTTCATCATTTCCTCCTAATACTTTCAAAAATATACTCTTTCGCCACTGAAAAATCCCGATTTCTCTCCCGTATTAAATCTTTATAATCGTAACACTATACTATCCCTAAATAGTTGTACAATAGAATGAAATTATTTCTAATTATCTCTGTGTGTTAGAAATGTAAACACAAACATTTGGCGCTGAAAAATTTAATATCTCGGCAGACCTTTAGTTTCCATAATCTCCATTTATAAAAAAATCTTTATTGTTTAAATGGAAGAGTATAATGCCAACTGTTACAAGCTTGTTATAATAGAGGAGAAAGTTATTGATAAAAAATATTTATTTTGTAGAGATTGTAATTTAATTTTGTACGGAAAGGACCTAAACCAAAGAAAATTTCGAAATAAACTAACACATTTGAGATAATCTGCTTACAAAATTGCAATAACTGAGACAAGAAGCAAACGAAAATTTGGTTACAGAATTTTAGAATAACACGGACAATAAAAATTTTTACTTATCTCTTGGAACCAATTGACAACAAAATTATTTTCCTTATTTCAAAGAATACATTAAGGTTTGGTAGGTAATGCCGATATAGGGGGGGGGGGGGGGGGGGGGGGGGGGGGGAGCACACGTTTATTATGAAAAAGATATTGACCTGTATTTTTTTTCATTATCTGGATGTTTGAATTCTGTCTACGTCGACTGGTACGCTTGTAAGCCAGAAATCCTCGATGGATTTTATAGTAAACAATTTGGAGAAATTAAACGAAGAACCTCGTGAAAAAAGAATGCGGTTTTACTCACATTCTCTCCCCGACTTCTCGAAGTGATTGTTAGCAAATTTCATTTTTTTCCCGTCTTTAAATTTTTTCTATTTAAATGGAGTTTTCTTGAAGGAGTTAAATGATAGATTGGAGAATGTAAAATTCAAAGAGTTATAAGAACGTTAAAATGAATTTGGAAGAAAATAAGAAATACAAAATTTTGAATTTGGAGAAAATGAAGGGAAGATAAATTCGGGTTTAAACAATTAATTGCCGAGTTGGAAGATTGTAAAGTAACCACATTTGCCGAACAGATTTTTGACTGTTTTGGATTGAAAAAAAGATTTAAAGAATTAAACAAAAATGAAAAATTACACTTGATTGTTACTGGAAAGAAGACTATAAAAGATTAAAGAAATTATAAACAAATTAAACTTTGTAGAATAAAGTCTTAACTCTAAAACTTGCAGTCCCCTCCCCCACGGTCATAGTACTGGTTTTGATAAACCATAGTTTGTGTGTCTTTCTTCATAGGAATCACATGGAATATTATCTACAGTAATACCTTTTGTTTCACACAAAATGTGGCTATAATTCTATAAGAAAAATACTATAATGCTCTTTAATGACTTGTGTTGATAAATCTTTGATACTCACAAAATTTCCTAAGAAAAATTCATCATATTAAGTCTTGATTATCTTGAAAGAACGTATAAATATGGGAAAAATGTCATAAAAAAACGATGAAAACTCTCTGTTTGTTT
>NW_025784917.1:0-19417 GCF_021130785.1 Homalodisca vitripennis | reverse complement strand
ATAAAACTGTTAACGTAAGATTAGCCTAAGATGTACATTATTTTATTTTAAATGAGTAATATTTTATGTAAAGATGCAATAACTACCTTGAAAAAAACTATTTCTTAAGTCCATTCATTAATAATAATTTTAACTTTCACAACTTGAACCACGGAAAGAATTATAAAGCACATATAAAAGAACCTACATTGTAAACGTTAAAACTTTAAACCAACATACATTTTTAAAGAGCGAACATTTTCAGGTCGGATTTGCGGCATTATACTCTACTAATAGAGACCTTTAATTTCATGTACTACTCGACATATGCCATAACTTAGGATTTAATTCTGTCTCCTTTAGAGGCCATCCTCTTGACATGACAAAAAGTAGATTTAAAGGTGCAGTAATGATGTACCAAGTTTTATTGCTTTACCTGTAATTTTTATGGAATTATCAAGCCCGTGCGGGCTTTTACACCCAGTATACAAATTAAAGATACGTCATTCTCAGAATAACATATATTATAATCTGAGTAAGAAAAGTCTTTCAAATGTTATTGAATGTAACTTGGAATCTAATATACTATACAGCCGCATGTGTAACTGACTGACTGATATATAGATACAAATTCTAACATAGTTCTAGAAGTGCTGGAAACTTGAAATTTGGCATGCAGGTACCTTTTGCAATATGACCCACAGGAAAAGTCTGAAACCCGGGAATTTTTACTTTTAAACCCCTCAAAAAAATTATCAAAAAAACGCGCATTTTTTACCCTTGCAGGGCTTTTTGTAAGCCCGATAGCGGGCGAACCTTGGAGCTAGCTCGGATCTGACGAAAAATCGTTAGTCAGGAATGAAGTGAACTACAAAAAAGGTCCAGTGACTTTTTGCTCTATCTTCCATGGTTAAGCGACAAAACGCGGGAATGTTTGACATTCCAGAGATTTTTTTCGCTTAAAATAAGTTTTGGAGCCCGATAGTGGCCGAACGGTAGGTCGTAGCTCAAATCTGATTGACCCATCAAATTAGCAAATTGCGCGATCTACAGAAAAGGTCCAGTAACTTTTTGCTGTATCTCCAGTGGTTCGGCCGAAAAAAGGTGATTATGTGCAATTGTTTTGTAATTTTTACGTGAAACTTTTGTTTTCGGGCTCGATAGCGGCGAAACCATTGGACGGAGGTCGAAATAAGACAGACGTTGGAGTTAGGAAATGAGGTAATCTACAAAAATGTGCCAGTAACTCTTTACTCTATCTCCATTGGTTTGGCCGCAAAACGTGATTAAGTGAAAATATTTGGAAATTTTCGCCTAAAAATTTACCTTTCGGGCTCGATAGCGGCTAAACGGTTGGTCGTAGCTCAAAACAAATTTTTAAAAGGATTTAAGAAATTGCGTGATCTACAAAAAATGTTCAGTAACATTTTGCCCTATCCTCAACGGTTTGGCTGCATAACGCGTTTTAAAGTATTGATTTTTTAAGTTTTACGTGATATTTTTAAACTGCCCAGTGCAGCCTTTTGTCCTAAGCTCTGTACTGCCTAAATTATAGGTCGTAGCTTAAATCTGATGGCATAATCGAAAGACAAAATCAAATTTTCGACAAGAAAGGTCCATTCACTTTTTCTTGTATCTCTAACGGTTAAGCCACAAAATGCATTTGAAGTCAAAAGTTTGAATTAATCTGGAAAAGTAGATAAAGTTTGTCAATTTTTCACTCCCAAACCAGTAATCTTAAGTTTGGACATAACATTTCCCCGGTAACATTACCCTCTGGGAATTTCCTGGCATGGCTATATTAACTCCTGAGCAACCCTATAAAATTGGCACACGTGTGTCATTAACCCCGGTAACATTTACCCCCCTCCGGCGACTTCATGGTATGACCAGATAACCTCCTGAGTAAATTAAACCTCCTGATGTGTTAACTCCCCCGGTAACATTATACCCCCCCCAGGCAATTTCCTGGCATGACCTCACGTCCGAATTTTACCAATTTACCAAATCTCTTCACCCCCGTTGGGAAGTTCCTGTTATGACCAGATCACCCTTGATGCCTTAACCCCCGGTAACGTTACAACCTCCCCCTGGGAATTTCCTGGTATGACATAATGTCCGAATTTTACCTATCACCAAATCATTCTTATCCCCGAATTTGGCTAATACCCGAAAGGGGGCCTCAGATAACCTCCTGAGTAAATTAAACGCCCTGATGTGTTAACCCCCTGGTAACTTTAAACCCCCCTAGGAATTTCCTGGCATGATCTCATGTCCGAATTTTACCACTCACCAAATCTCTTAACCCCTCTTGGGAAGTTCCTAGTATGACCAGATAACCCCCTGATGTCTTAACCCCAGTTAACATTAAAACCCCCCCCTCAGGAAATTTCCTAGCATTGCCTCATGTCCGAATATTATCAATCAACTAATCTCTCTTATCCCCGAATTTACAAGCGTAAATTTAACCGCTCATCCCCGAATTTGCAAGCGTACATCATGGGGGCCTGGGGGCGTAGCCCCCAGCGAGCCGAAGGCGAGTCTAAATACTTATACAGCCGCATGTGAAACTGACTGACTGATATATGTATACAAATTCTAACATAGTTCTAGAAGTGCTGGAAACTTGAAATTTGGCACGTAGGTACCTTTCACAATATGACTCGGAGGAAAAGTCTGAAACCGGACTTTTTTACTTTTAAACCCCTCAAAAAAATTCCTCAAAAATCGCGCATTCTTTACCCCTGCAGGCATTTTTTGTAAGCCTGATAGCGGGTGAACCGTTGGAGCTAGCTTCAATCTGACGAAAAATCGTTAGTCAGGAATGAAGTGAACTACAAAAAAGGTCCAGTGACTTTTTGTCCTATCTCGTGTGGTTAAGCGACAAAACGCGGGAATGTTTGACATTCCAGAGATTTTTTTGCTTAAAATAAAGTTTCGAGCCTGATAGTGGCCGAACGGTAGGTCGTAGCTCAAATCTGATTGACCCATCAAATTAGCAAATTGCGCAATCTACAGAAAAGGTCCAGTAACTTTTTGCTCTATCTCCAGTGGTTCGGCCGAAAAAACGTGATTATGTGCAATTGTTTTGTAATTTTTACGTGAAACTTTTGTTTTCGGGCTCGATAGCGGCGAAACCATTGGACGGAGGTCGAAATAAGACAGACGTTGGAGTTAGGAAATGAGGTAATCTACAAAAATGTGCCAGTAACTCTTTACTCTATCTCCATTGGTTTGGCCGCAAAACGTGATTAAGTGAAAATATTTGGAAATTTTCGCCTAAAAATTTACCTTTCGGGCTCGATAGCGGCTAAACGGTTGGTCGTAGCTCAAAACAAATTTTTATAAGGATTTAAGAAATTGCGTGATCTACAAAAAATGTTCAGTAACATTTTGCCCTATCCTCAACGGTTTGGCTGCATAACGCGTTTTAAAGTATTGATTTTTTAAGTTTTACGTGATATTTTTAAACTGCCCAGTGCAGCCTTTTGTTCTAAGCTCTGTACTGCCTAAATTATAGGTCTTAGCTTAAATCTGATGGCATAATCGAAAGACAAAATCAAATTTTCCGACAAGAAAGGTCCATTCACTTTTTCTTGTATCTCTAACGGTTATCTAATATATATACAACCGCATGTGTAACTGACTGACTGACTGACTCACGTATACTAATTCTAACCTACTTCCAGATGAGTTAGAGACTTGAAATTTGGTACACAGATAGCTTTCCACGTGTAACCACCAGGAAAATCCCGAAAAGTGAGAATTTTTCATTTTCAACCCCTCAAAAAAATTCCCAAAAAATCGCGCATTCTTCACCCCTGCAGGCATTTTTTGTAAGCCCGATAGCGGGCGAACCGTTGGAGCTAGCTCGGATCTGACGGAAAATTCATGGGCAGGAATGAAGTGAACTACAAAAAAGGTCTAATGACTTTTTGCTCTATCTTCCATGGTTAAGCGACAAAACGCTCGAACATTTGAAATTCCAGAGATTTTTTTCGATAAAAATAATGTTTCAAGCCGATAGCGGCCGAACCGTTGGTCGTAGCTCAAAATCTGATTGACCCATCAAATTAGCAAATTGCGCGATCTACAGAAAAGGTCCAGTAATCTTTTGCCCTATCTCGATTGGTTTGGCCGAAAAACGTGATTATGTACAATTTTGTTGTAACTTTTACGCGAAACTTTTGTTTTTGGGGTCGATAGCGGCGAAACCATTGGTCGGAGGTCAAAATAAGACTAACGTTTTATTTAGGAAATAAGATGACCTACAAAAAAGGTCCAGTGACTTTTTACTATATTTCCCTTAGTTTGACCGCAAAAACGCGATTAAGTGAAAATATTGGACATTTTCGCCTAAAAATTTACATTCCGGGCTTGATAGCGGCTAAACGGTTGGTCGTAACTCAAAACAAATTTTAAAACGGGATTTAGGAAATCACGTGATCTACAGAAAAGGTTCAGTGACTTCGGGAGTTGGCTGAGCGTTAGCTAAGCGTCAATAGTAGATAGGGACAGAGGAATATTTATTATGTTCACAGACACAATACCCTCTAAAAAAGGCCCAAGTGTGTCATTAACCCCCGGTAATATTAACCCCCCCCCGGGGATTTCCTGGTATGACCTGATAACCTCCTGTACATTCAACCCCCTGATGTGTTAACCCCCCTGGTAACATTAAACCCCCCCAGGGAATTTCCTGCCATGACCTCATGTCCGAATTTTACCAGTCACCAAATCTCTTAACCCCCCCCCCCCCCCGGGAAGATCCTGGTATGACCAGATAACCCCCTGGAGACTTATCCCCCGGTAACGTTAACCCCCCCTGGGAATTTGTTCATATGACCAGACAATATCCTGACGAAATTAAACCCCCTCTTGTCTTAACCTCCTTAACATTAATCACCCACCCAGGGAATTTCTCGCCTTGACTAGATAGTCTCCTGGTGATATTAAACCCCCTGTTCGACTTAAAATACTGCCTTGAGGTCGGTTTTTATTATGTTTATACTAAACAATTCAAGATAGCTGACCCGTGCAGACTTTTCTCCCGAGCTCATTTCTGGCTAAACCATAGGTCGTAGATCAGATCTGAGGGCACAATCGAAAGACAAAATTAAATTTCCGACAAGAAAGGTCCAGTCACTTTTTGTCATATCTTTAACGGTTATCTAAATACTTATACAGCCGCATGTGAAACTGACTCACTCACTCACTGATATATAGATACAAATTCTAACATACTTCTAGAAGTGCTGGAAACATGAAATTTGGCATGCAGGTACCTTTCGCCGTATAACCAACAGGAAAAGTCTGAAAACCGGGAATTTTTAATTTTAAACCCCTCAAAAAAATTAAAAACCGGTTGAAACTGGTTAAAAACTGGTGTAGTTTTTTGCTTTCGAGCCGTCCAGCGACTAAACCGTAGGTAGTAGCTCAAATCTAATTTTTAAAGGGTTTTAGCAAATTTTATGATCTACAGAATGGGCACATTATACTTCCCCGCATCTCTACCGGGCCACCCGAAACATGCTCTCAAATTCGAAAATATTGTCAAATTTTGACGATTTTCGCTTGTAGATTTTCGTTTGAGGCTCTCTGGCGTCTAAACCGTAGGTTGTAGCTCGGATCTGATGAATAATAGTTAGTGGGGAATGAAGTGCTCTACAAAATAGGTCCAGTGACTTTTTGTCCTATCTCGTGTGGTTAAGCGTCAAAACGCGGGAATGTTTGACATTCCAGAAATTTTTTTGCTTAAAATAAAGTTTCGAGCCTGATAGTGGCCGAACGGTAGGTCGTAGCTCAAATCTGATTGACCCATCAAATTAGCGAATTGCGCGATCTACATAAAAGGTTCAGTGACTTTTTGCTCTACCTCCAGTGGTTCAGCCGAAAAACGTGATTATGTGCAATTTTTTTGTAATTTTTACGTGAAACTTTTGTTTTCGGGCTCGATAGCGGCGAAACCATTGGTCTGAGATCGAAATAAGACAAGCGTTGGAGTTAGGAAATGAGGTGATCTACAAAAATGTGCCAGTAACTCTTTACTCCATTGGTTTGGCCGCATAACGCGTTTTAAGTATTGATTTTTTAAGTTTTACGTGACATTTTTAAACTGCCCAGTGCAGTCTTTTGTCCTAAGCTCTGTACTGCCTAAATTATAGGTCGTAGCTTAAATCTGATGGCATAATCGAAAGACAAAATTAAATTTCTGACAAGAAATGTGCAGTCACTTTTTGTCATATCTCTAACGGTTATCTAAATACTTATACAGCCGCATGTGAAACTGACTCACTCACTCACTGATATATAGATACAAATTCTAACATACTTCTAGAAGTGCTGGAAACATGAAATTTGGCATGCAGGTACCTTTCGCCGTATAACCAACAGGAAAAGTCTGAAAACCGGGAATTTTTAATTTTAAACCCCTCAAAAAAATTAAAAACCGGTTGAAACTGGTTAAAAACTGGTGTAGTTTTTTGCTTTCGAGCCGTCCAGCGACTAAACCGTAGGTAGTAGCTCAAATCTAATTTTTAAAGGGTTTTAGCAAATTTTATGATCTACAGAATGGGCACATTATACTTCCCCGCATCTCTACCGGGCCACCCGAAACATGCTCTCAAATTCGAAAATATTGTCAAATTTTGACGATTTTCGCTTGTAGATTTTCGTTTGAGGCTCTCTGGCGTCTAAACCGTAGGTTGTAGCTCGGATCTGATGAATAATAGTTAGTGGGGAATGAAGTGCTCTACAAAATAGGTCCAGTGACTTTTTGTCCTATCTCGTGTGGTTTAAGCGTCAAAACGCGGGAATGTTTGACATTCCAGAAATTTTTTGCTTAAAATAAAGTTTCGAGACTGATAGTGGCACCCGAACGGTAGGTCGTAGCTCAAGATGCTGATATTCGACCCATCAAATAAGCCGAAATGCGGTGATCTACATAAAAGGTTCATTGACTTTTTGCCTCTACCTCCAGTGGTTCAGCCGAAATAAACGTGTTTATGTGCAAATTTTTTTTGTAATTTTTTACGCGAAAACTTTTTGTTTTTGGGGCCGATAGCGGCGAAAAACCATTGGTCGGAAGGTCAAAATAAGGACTAACGTTTTATTTAGGAAATAAGATGACCTACAAAAAAGGTCATGTGACTTTTTTACTATATTTTCCATTCTAGTTTGACCAGCAAATCGCGATAATTAAGTGAAAATATTGGACATTTTCGCACTAAAATTTTTTGTACATTCCGGGCTTTTTGATAGCAGGCCCTAAACGTGTTGGTCGTAACTCAAAACCAAATTTTTTTAATCGGGATTTAGGAAATCACGTGATCTACAGAAAAGGTTTCAGTGAACTCTTCGGGAGTTCGCCTGAGCGTTAGCTAAGCGTCAATAGTTAGATAGGGGACAGAGGAATATCTTTTATTATGTTCACAGACACAATACCCTCTAAAAAAGGGCCCAAGTGTGTCATTATCCCCCGGTAATATTAACCACCCCCCCCGGGGATTTCCTGGTATGACCTGATAACCTCCTGTACATTCAACCCCATGAATGTGGTTAACCCCCTGGTAACATTAAACCCCCCCAGGGAATTTCCTGCCATGACCTCATGTCCGAATATTACCAGTCACCAAATCTCTTAACCCCCCCCCCTGGGAAGATCCTGGTTATGACCAGATAACCCCCTGGAGACTCTTATCCCACGGCTAACGTTAACCCCCCCTGGGAATTTGTTTCATATGACCAGACAATATCCTGGACAGAAATTAAACCCCCTCTTGTCATTAAACCTCCTTAACAATAATCACCCACCCAGGGTAATTTTCTTCGCTCTGTGGACTAGATAGTCTTCCTGGTGATATTAAACCCCCCTGTTCGACTTAAAAATACTGCCTTGACGGTCGGTTTTTATTATGTTTTAATACTAAACAATTCAAGATAGCTGACCGTGCAGACTTTTCTCCCGAGCTTCATATTTCTGGCTTAAACCATAGAGTCTTAGATTCAGATCTGAGGGCACAATCGAAAAGGACAAAATTAAATTTCCAACAAGAAAAGGTCCAGTCACTTTTTGTCGTATCTAGAGAAACGGTTTTTTTTAACCGCAAAATGCCCTCAAAGTCAAAAGCTATTTACGAATCCGGATAAAAAAATCTATGAAAAAGGTCAATTTTTTAAATCCTTGTCATTTACATTAATGTCCGGATCTTAAAACAGTCACCGAGGAATTCCGACTTATCCCCCGAATTTGCAAGCGTTTACTTTTGGGGGCCTGGGGCGTATGCCCCCAGCGAGCGAAGGCGACGTCTAAATACTTGATACAGCCGCATGTGAAACTGATCTGACTGATATCATGCACGTATACAAATATCTAACATTACTTCCTAGAAGTGCTGGGAAAACTTGAAAATTTGGCACAGATAGGTACCTTTCACACGTGTTATGACTCGGAGGAAAAGTCACTGAGAAAACCGGACTTTTTTACTTTTAAAACCCCCTCAAAAATAATTGACCTCAAAAAATCGCGCATTCTTTACCCTGCAGCGCATTTTTTGTAAGCCTGATAGCGGTGTGAACCGTTGGAGCTATGCTTCAATCTGACGAAAAATCGTTGTTAGTCAGGAGATAGAAGTGAACTACTAAAAAAGGTCCAGTGGACTTTTTGTCCTATCTCGGTCCATGGTTAAGCGAGGCAAATAACGCGGGATCATGTTTGAACATTCCACGAGATTTTTTTTGATATAAAATAAACGTTTCGAGCCTGATAGTGGCCGCGAACGGTAGGTCGTACGCTCAAATCTGATTGACCCAATCAAATTTTAGCAAAAATTGCGACCAAATCTACATGAAGAAGGTCCAGTAATCTTTTGCCCTATCTCGATTGGTTGGCCGAAACAAAGAAAAACGTGATTATGTTACAATTTTGTTGTAACTTTTACGCGAAACTTTTGTTTTTGGGGGGTCGATAGCGGCGAAAAAACCATTGGCGCGCGCGGGAGGTCAAAATAAGACGCAAACGTTTTATTTTAGGAAATAAGATGACCTACAACAAAGTGTCCAGTGACTTTTTACTATATTTCCCTTGAGTTTCGACCGGCACAAAACGCGATTAAGTGAAAATATTTGGACTTTTTACGGCTCACCAAACCTAAAAATTTACATTCCGGGCTTGATAGCGGCCTCTAAACCGGATTGGGTCGTTAACTCAAAAGACAAATTTTTATAACGGGATTTAAGGAAATTGACGTGATCTACAAAAAATGTTCAGTGATTCGGGCGTTGGATGAGCGTTAGCTAAGCGTCAATAGTAGGATAGGTGACAGAGGAATATATATTATGTTCACAGGACACAATACCCTTAAAAAAGGCCCAAGTGTGTCATTAACCCCCGGTGGTCATATTAACCCCCCCCCGGGGATTTCGGGTATGACCAGATAACCCCCTGGAGACTTATCCACGGTTACGTTTAAACCCACCTGGGAATTTGTTCATATGACCAAGACAATATCCTGACGTAAATTAAACCCCCTCTTGTCTTTAACCTCCTTACATTAAATCACCCACCCAGGAACATTTTGCCCTATCCTCAACGGTTTCCTGGCTGCATAAAACCTGCTATTGACTTAAAGTACTGCCTTGAGGGTCGTTTTTATTAAGTTTTTACGTGATATTTTTACAGATAGCTGGACCCAGTGCAGCCTTTTGTTTCTAGAGCTCTGTTGTCTGCCTAAATTATAGGTCTTTCTTAGCTTAAATCTGATGGCTATAATCGAAAGACAAAAATCAAATTTACCCGCTACATTAGCTATAAAGGGTTCCCTTCACTTTTTCTTCGTATCTCTAACGGTTATCTAATATATATACAACCGCATGTGTAACTGACTGACTGACTGACTCACTCACTCACGTATACTAATTCTAACCTACTTCCAGATGAGTTAGAGACTTGAAATTTGGTACACAGATAGCTTTCCACGTGTAACCACCAGGAAAATCCCGAAAAGTGAGAATTTTTCATTTTCAACCCCTCAAAAAAATTCCCAAAAAATCGCGCATTCTTCACCCCTGCAGGCATTTTTTGTAAGCCCGATAGCGGGCGAACCGTTGGAGCTAGCTCGGATCTGACGGAAAATTCATGGTCAGGAATGAAGTGAACTACAAAAAAGGTCTAATGACTTTTTGCTCTATCTTCCATGGTTAAGCGACAAAACGCTCGAACATTTGAAATTCCAGAGATTTTTTCGATAAAAATAATGTTTCAAGCCCGATAGCGGCCGAACCGTTGGTCGTAGCTCAAATCTGATTGACCCATCAAATTAGCAAATTGCGCGATCTACAGAAAAGGTCCAGTAATCTTTTGCCCTATCTCGATTGGTTTGGCCGAAAAAAAACGTGATTATGTACAATTTTGTTGTAACTTTTACGCGAAACTTTTGTTTTTGGGGTCGATAGCGGCGAAACCATTGGTCGGAGGTCAAAATAAGACTAACGTTTTATTTAGGAAATAAGATGACCTACAAAAAAGGTCCAGTGACTTTTTACTATATTTCCCTTAGTTTGACCGCAAAACGCGATTAAGTGAAAATATTGGACATTTTCGCCTAAAAATTTACATTCCGGGCTTGATAGCGGCTAAACGGTTGGTTCGTAACTCAAAACAAATTTTAAACGGGATTTAGGAAATCACGTGATCTACAGAAAAGGTTCAGTGACTTCGGGAGTTGGCTGAGCGTTAGCTAAGCGTCAATAGTAGATAGGGACAGAGGAATATTTATTATGTTCACAGACACAATACCCTCTAAAAAAGGCCCAAGTGTGTCATTAACCCCCGGTAATATTAACCCCCCCCCGGGGATTTCCTGGTATGACCTGATAACCTCCTGTACATTCAACCCCCTGATGTGTTAACCCCCCTGGTAACATTAAACCCCCCCAGGGAATTTCCTGCCATGACCTCATGTCCGAATTTTACCAGTCACCAAATCTCTTAACCCCCCCCCCTGGGAAGATCCTGGTATGACCAGATAACCCCCTGGAGACTTATCCCCCGGTAACGTTAACCCCCCCTGGGAATTTGTTCATATGACCAGACAATATCCTGACGAAATTAAACCCCCTCTTGTCTTAACCTCCTTAACATTAATCACCCACCCAGGGAATTTCTCGCCTTGACTAGATAGTCTCCTGGTGATATTAAACCCCCTGTTCGACTTAAAATACTGCCTTGAGGTCGGTTTTTATTATGTTTATACTAAACAATTCAAGATAGCTGACCCGTGCAGACTTTTCTCCCGAGCTCATTTCTGGCTAAACCATAGGTCGTAGATCAGATCTGAGGGCACAATCGAAAGACAAAATTAAATTTCCAACAAGAAAGGTCCAGTCACTTTTTGTCGTATCTCTAACGGTTTAACCGCAAAATGCCCTCAAAGTCAAAAGTTTTTACGAATCCGGAAAAAAATCTATGAAAAAGGTCAATTTTTAAATCCCTTGTCATTTACTTAATGTCCGGACTTAACCAGTCACCGAATTCCGCTTATCCCCGAATTTGCAAGCGTTTACTTTGGGGGCCTGGGGGCGTAGCCCCCAGCGAGCCGAAGGCGAGTCTAATATATATACAACCGCATGTGTAACTGACTGACTGACTGACTCACTCACTCACGTATACTAATTCTAACCTACTTCCAGATGAGTTAGAGACTTGAAATTTGGTACACAGATAGCTTTCCACGTGTAACCACCAGGAAAATCCCGAAAAGTGAGAATTTTTCATTTTCAACCCCTCAAAAAAATTCCCAAAAAATCGCGCATTCTTCACCCCTGCAGGCATTTTTTGTAAGCCCGATAGCGGGCGAACCGTTGGAGCTAGCTCGGATCTGACGGAAAATTCATGGTCAGGAATGAAGTGAACTACAAAAAAGGTCTAATGACTTTTTGCTCTATCTTCCATGGTTAAGCGACAAAACGCTCGAACATTTGAAATTCCAGAGATTTTTTCGATAAAAATAATGTTTCAAGCCCGATAGCGGCCGAACCGTTGGTCGTAGCTCAAATCTGATTGACCCATCAAATTAGCAAATTGCGCGATCTACAGAAAAGGTCCAGTAATCTTTTGCCCTATCTCGATTGGTTTGGCCGAAAAACGTGATTATGTACAATTTTGTTGTAACTTTTACGCGAAACTTTTGTTTTTGGGGTCGATAGCGGCGAAACCATTGGTCGGAGGTCAAAATAAGACTAACGTTTTATTTAGGAAATAAGATGACCTACAAAAAAGGTCCAGTGACTTTTTACTATATTTCCCTTAGTTTGACCGCAAAACGCGATTAAGTGAAAATATTGGACATTTTCGCCTAAAAATTTACATTCCGGGCTTGATAGCGGCTAAACGGTTGGTCGTAACTCAAAACAAATTTTAAACGGGATTTAGGAAATCACGTGATCTACAGAAAAGGTTCAGTGACTTCGGGAGTTGGCTGAGCGTTAGCTAAGCGTCAATAGTAGATAGGGACAGAGGAATATTTATTATGTTCACAGACACAATACCCTCTAAAAAAGGCCCAAGTGTGTCATTAACCCCCGGTAATATTAACCCCCCCCCCCGGGGATTTCCTGGTATGACCTGATAACCTCCTGTACATTCAACCCCCTGATGTGTTAACCCCCCTGGTAACATTAAACCCCCCCAGGGAATTTCCTGCCATGACCTCATGTCCGAATTTTACCAGTCACCAAATCTCTTAACCCCCCCCCCTGGGAAGATCCTGGTATGACCAGATAACCCCCTGGAGACTTATCCCCCGGTAACGTTAACCCCCCCTGGGAATTTGTTCATATGACCAGACAATATCCTGACGAAATTAAACCCCCTCTTGTCTTAACCTCCTTAACATTAATCACCCACCCAGGGAATTTCTCGCCTTGACTAGATAGTCTCCTGGTGATATTAAACCCCCTGTTCGACTTAAAATACTGCCTTGAGGTCGGTTTTTATTATGTTTATACTAAACAATTCAAGATAGCTGACCCGTGCAGACTTTTCTCCCGAGCTCATTTCTGGCTAAACCATAGGTCGTAGATCAGATCTGAGGGCACAATCGAAAGACAAAATTAAATTTCCAACAAGAAAGGTCCAGTCACTTTTTGTCGTATCTCTAACGGTTTAACCGCAAAATGCCCTCAAAGTCAAAAGTTTTTACGAATCCGGAAAAAAATCTATGAAAAAGGTCAATTTTTAAATCCCTTGTCATTTACTTAATGTCCGGACTTAACCAGTCACCGAATTCCGCTTATCCCCGAATTTGCAAGCGTTTACTTTGGGGGCCTGGGGGCGTAGCCCCCAGCGAGCCGAAGGCGAGTCTAATATATATACAACCGCATGTGTAACTGACTGACTGACTGACTCACTCACTCACTCACGTATACTAATTCTAACCTACTTCCAGATGAGTTAGAGACTTGAAATTTGGTACACAGATAGCTTTCCACGTGTAACCACCAGGAAAATCCCGAAAAGTGAGAATTTTTCATTTTCAACCCCTCAAAAAAATTCCCAAAAAATCGCGCATTCTTCACCCCTGCAGGCATTTTTTGTAAGCCCGATAGCGGGCGAACCGTTGGAGCTAGCTCGGATCTGACGGAAAATTCATGGTCAGGAATGAAGTGAACTACAAAAAAGGTCTAATGACTTTTTGCTCTATCTTCCATGGTTAAGCGACAAAACGCTCGAACATTTGAAATTCCAGAGATTTTTTCGATAAAAATAATGTTTCAAGCCCGATAGCGGCCGAACCGTTGGTCGTAGCTCAAATCTGATTGACCCATCAAATTAGCAAATTGCGCGATCTACAGAAAAGGTCCAGTAATCTTTTGCCCTATCTCGATTGGTTTGGCCGAAAAAAACGTGATTATGTACAATTTTGTTGTAACTTTTACGCGAAACTTTTGTTTTTGGGGTCGATAGCGGCGAAACCATTGGTCGGAGGTCAAAATAAGACTAACGTTTTATTTAGGAAATAAGATGACCTACAAAAAAGGTCCAGTGACTTTTTACTATATTTCCCTTAGTTTGACCGCAAAACGCGATTAAGTGAAAATATTGGACATTTTCGCCTAAAAATTTACATTCCGGGCTTGATAGCGGCTAAACGGTTGGTCGTAACTCAAAACAAATTTTAAACGGGATTTAGGAAATCACGTGATCTACAGAAAAGGTTCAGTGACTTCGGGAGTTGGCTGAGCGTTAGCTAAGCGTCAATAGTAGATAGGGACAGAGGAATATTTATTATGTTCACAGACACAATACCCTCTAAAAAAGGCCCAAGTGTGTCATTAACCCCCGGGTAATATTAACCCCCCCCCCGGGGATTTCCTGGTATGACCTGATAACCTCCTGTACATTCAACCCCCTGATGTGTTAACCCCCCTGGTAACATTAAACCCCCCCAGGGAATTTCCTGCCATGACCTCATGTCCGAATTTTACCAGTCACCAAATCTCTTAACCCCCCCCCCCTGGGAAGATCCTGGTATGACCAGATAACCCCCTGGAGACTTATCCCCCGGTAACGTTAACCCCCCCTGGGAATTTGTTCATATGACCAGACAATATCCTGACGAAATTAAACCCCCTCTTGTCTTAACCTCCTTAACATTAATCACCCACCCAGGGAATTTCTCGCCTTGACTAGATAGTCTCCTGGTGATATTAAAACCCCCTGTTCGACTTAAAATACTGCCTTGAGGTCGGTTTTTATTATGTTTATACTAAACAATTCAAGATAGCTGACCCGTGCAGACTTTTCTCCCGAGCTCATTTCTGGCTAAACCATAGGTCGTAGATCAGATCTGAGGGCACAATCGAAAGACAAAATTAAATTTCCAACAAGAAAGGTCCAGTCACTTTTTGTCGTATCTCTAACGGTTTAACCGCAAAATGCCCTCAAAGTCAAAAGTTTTTACGAATCCGGAAAAAAATCTATGAAAAAGGTCAATTTTTAAATCCCTTGTCATTTACTTAATGTCCGGACTTAACCAGTCACCGAATTCCGCTTATCCCCGAATTTGCAAGCGTTTACTTTGGGGGCCTGGGGGCGTAGCCCCCAGCGAGCCGAAGGCGAGTCTAATATATATACAACCGCATGTGTAACTGACTGACTGACTGACTCACTCACTCACTCACGTATACTAATTCTAACCTACTTCCAGATGAGTTAGAGACTTGAAATTTGGTACACAGATAGCTTTCCACGTGTAACCACCAGGAAAATCCCGAAAAGTGAGAATTTTTCATTTTCAACCCCTCAAAAAAATTCCCAAAAAATCGCGCATTCTTCACCCCTGCAGGCATTTTTTGTAAGCCCGATAGCGGGCGAACCGTTGGAGCTAGCTCGGATCTGACGGAAAATTCATGGTCAGGAATGAAGTGAACTACAAAAAAGGTCTAATGACTTTTTGCTCTATCTTCCATGGTTAAGCGACAAAACGCTCGAACATTTGAAATTCCAGAGATTTTTTCGATAAAAATAATGTTTCAAGCCCGATAGCGGCCGAACCGTTGGTCGTAGCTCAAATCTGATTGACCCATCAAATTAGCAAATTGCGCGATCTACAGAAAAGGTCCAGTAATCTTTTGCCCTATCTCGATTGGTTTGGCCGAAAAACGTGATTATGTACAATTTTGTTGTAACTTTTACGCGAAACTTTTGTTTTTGGGGTCGATAGCGGCGAAACCATTGGTCGGAGGTCAAAATAAGACTAACGTTTTATTTAGGAAATAAGATGACCTACAAAAAAGGTCCAGTGACTTTTTACTATATTTCCCTTAGTTTGACCGCAAAACGCGATTAAGTGAAAATATTGGACATTTTCGCCTAAAAATTTACATTCCGGGCTTGATAGCGGCTAAACGGTTGGTCGTAACTCAAAACAAATTTTAAACGGGATTTAGGAAATCACGTGATCTACAGAAAAGGTTCAGTGACTTCGGGAGTTGGCTGAGCGTTAGCTAAGCGTCAATAGTAGATAGGGACAGAGGAATATTTATTATGTTCACAGACACAATACCCTCTAAAAAAGGCCCAAGTGTGTCATTAACCCCCGGTAATATTAACCCCCCCCCCGGGGATTTCCTGGTATGACCTGATAACCTCCTGTACATTCAACCCCCTGATGTGTTAACCCCCCTGGTAACATTAAACCCCCCCAGGGAATTTCCTGCCATGACCTCATGTCCGAATTTTACCAGTCACCAAATCTCTTAACCCCCCCCCCCCTGGGAAGATCCTGGTATGACCAGATAACCCCCTGGAGACTTATCCCCCGGTAACGTTAACCCCCCCTGGGAATTTGTTCATATGACCAGACAATATCCTGACGAAATTAAAACCCCCTCTTGTCTTAACCTCCTTAACATTAATCACCCACCCAGGGAATTTCTCGCCTTGACTAGATAGTCTCCTGGTGATATTAAACCCCCTGTTCGACTTAAAATACTGCCTTGAGGTCGGTTTTTATTATGTTTATACTAAACAATTCAAGATAGCTGACCCGTGCAGACTTTTCTCCCGAGCTCATTTCTGGCTAAACCATAGGTCGTAGATCAGATCTGAGGGCACAATCGAAAGACAAAATTAAATTTCCAACAAGAAAGGTCCAGTCACTTTTTGTCGTATCTCTAACGGTTTAACCGCAAAATGCCCTCAAAGTCAAAAGTTTTTACGAATCCGGAAAAAAATCTATGAAAAAGGTCAATTTTTAAATCCCTTGTCATTTACTTAATGTCCGGACTTAACCAGTCACCGAATTCCGCTTATCCCCGAATTTGCAAGCGTTTACTTTGGGGGCCTGGGGGCGTAGCCCCCAGCGAGCCGAAGGCGAGTCTAATATATATACAACCGCATGTGTAACTGACTGACTGACTGACTCACTCACTCACGTATACTAATTCTAACCTACTTCCAGATGAGTTAGAGACTTGAAATTTGGTACACAGATAGCTTTCCACGTGTAACCACCAGGAAAATCCCGAAAAGTGAGAATTTTTCATTTTCAACCCCTCAAAAAAATTCCCAAAAAATCGCGCATTCTTCACCCCTGCAGGCATTTTTTGTAAGCCCGATAGCGGGCGAACCGTTGGAGCTAGCTCGGATCTGACGGAAAATTCATGGTCAGGAATGAAGTGAACTACAAAAAAGGTCTAATGACTTTTTGCTCTATCTTCCATGGTTAAGCGACAAAACGCTCGAACATTTGAAATTCCAGAGATTTTTTCGATAAAAATAATGTTTCAAGCCCGATAGCGGCCGAACCGTTGGTCGTAGCTCAAATCTGATTGACCCATCAAATTAGCAAATTGCGCGATCTACAGAAAAGGTCCAGTAATCTTTTGCCCTATCTCGATTGGTTTGGCCGAAAAAACGTGATTATGTACAATTTTGTTGTAACTTTTACGCGAAACTTTTGTTTTTGGGGTCGATAGCGGCGAAACCATTGGTCGGAGGTCAAAATAAGACTAACGTTTTATTTAGGAAATAAGATGACCTACAAAAAAGGTCCAGTGACTTTTTACTATATTTCCCTTAGTTTGACCGCAAAACGCGATTAAGTGAAAATATTGGACATTTTCGCCTAAAAATTTACATTCCGGGCTTGATAGCGGCTAAAACGGTTGGTCGTAACTCAAAACAAATTTTTAAACGGGATTTAGGAAATCACGTGATCTACAGAAAAGGTTCAGTGACTTCGGGAGTTGGCTGAGCGTTAGCTAAGCGTCAATAGTAGATAGGGACAGAGGAATATTTATTATGTTCACAGACACAATACCCTCTAAAAAAGGCCCAAGTGTGTCATTAACCCCCGGTAATATTAACCCCCCCCCGGGGATTTCCTGGTATGACCTGATAACCTCCTGTACATTCAACCCCCTGATGTGTTAACCCCCCTGGTAACATTAAACCCCCCCAGGGAATTTCCTGCCATGACCTCATGTCCGAATTTTACCAGTCACCAAATCTCTTAAACCCCCCCCCCCTGGGAAGATCCTGGTATGACCAGATAACCCCCTGGAGACTTATCCCCCGGTAACGTTAACCCCCCTGGGAATTTGTTCATATGACCAGACAATATCCTGACGAAATTAAACCCCCTCTTGTCTTAACCTCCTTAACATTAATCACCCACCCAGGGAATTTCTCGCCTTGACTAGATAGTCTCCTGGTGATATTAAACCCCTGTTCGACTTAAAATACTGCCTTGAGGTCGGTTTTTATTATGTTTATACTAAACAATTCAAGATAGCTGACCCGTGCAGACTTTTCTCCCGAGCTCATTTCTGGCTAAACCATAGGTCGTAGATCAGATCTGAGGGCACAATCGAAAGACAAAATTAAATTTCCAACAAGAAAGGTCCAGTCACTTTTTGTCGTATCTCTAACGGTTTAACCGCAAAATGCCCTCAAAGTCAAAAGTTTTTACGAATCCGGAAAAAAATCTATGAAAAAGGTCAATTTTTAAATCCCTTGTCATTTACTTAATGTCCGGACTTAACCAGTCACCGAATTCCGCTTATCCCCGAATTTGCAAGCGTTTACTTTGGGGGCCTGGGGGCGTAGCCCCCAGCGAGCCGAAGGCGAGTCTAATATATATACAACCGCATGTGTAACTGACTGACTGACTGACTCACTCACTCACGTATACTAATTCTAACCTACTTCCAGATGAGTTAGAGACTTGAAATTTGGTACACAGATAGCTTTCCACGTGTAACCACCAGGAAAATCCCGAAAAGTGAGAATTTTTCATTTTCAACCCCTCAAAAAAATTCCCAAAAAATCGCGCATTCTTCACCCCTGCAGGCATTTTTTGTAAGCCCGATAGCGGGCGAACCGTTGGAGCTAGCTCGGATCTGACGGAAAATTCATGGTCAGGAATGAAGTGAACTACAAAAAAGGTCTAATGACTTTTTGCTCTATCTTCCATGGTTAAGCGACAAAAACGCTCGAACATTTGAAATTCCAGAGATTTTTTCGATAAAAATAATGTTTCAAGCCCGATAGCGGCCGAACCGTTGGTCGTAGCTCAAATCTGATTGACCCATCAAATTAGCAAATTGCGCGATCTACAGAAAAGGTCCAGTAATCTTTTGCCCTATCTCGATTGGTTTGGCCGAAAAACGTGATTATGTACAATTTTGTTGTAACTTTTACGCGAAACTTTTGTTTTTGGGGTCGATAGCGGCGAAACCATTGGTCGGAGGTCAAAATAAGACTAACGTTTTATTTAGGAAATAAGATGACCTACAAAAAAGGTCCAGTGACTTTTTACTATATTTCCCTTAGTTTGACCGCAAAACGCGATTAAGTGAAAATATTGGACATTTTCGCCTAAAAATTTACATTCCGGGCTTGATAGCGGCTAAACGGTTGGTCGTAAACTCAAAA